>NW_025803207.1:0-5861 GCF_021613505.1 Equus quagga
GAGTGAAATCCTATCATGATGAGATTCATTGCTGCCCCCCAATTCAGTAATAGCACAGTGAGCAAGAGGACACAGGCAACTAGAATCATTCATTCGTTGAGAAAAATATGATTGATTGTGCCAGACACTATAGGTGCCCAAGGAATACGATGGCGAGCAAAATAGTCCCAAGCCTTATAGCCAAATTAGAAAGAGATAGTAAATAACTTTAAAATGACAAACTGTGACTTGTGCTGTTCAGGCAATGAAAGGGGCATGACAGAGACTGTGTGGAAGGTAAGGGACTCACCAGTGCTAGGTCCCACCCAGGTCCAGATGCAGGACTGGGCAGTGGTGCCCAGCACCCAGTGAAAAACAAGTGAGTGCAATGGGTTGAATGGAGCAAAGTGGTCCATCTCAAACTCCCTGCAGGTACCTTTCTCAAACCAGGGATTCCTGGGGCAGTCAGCAGCAAACAGAATACAACCCCAGAGATTCCACCCTGCCTTGGTTCATCTTTCTGTATCCTCTGCCTCCTGCTACTCAGCCACTCCTGATGGAAGACCTGAAACCAAAATGCAAAGAGAACAGTGGAAGCCTCCAGATGTTCTCAGCATTGATAGTGTGCTCCAGCAGCACCGAATAGGAGCACAACAATGATTCCCAAAGAACAGCTGCCTCTACTGGGGACGTTGGTACACCCCAGCACAATCTTCAGTTTTGGAAATGTGGGTTCCAGGGAGCAGGCAGGCAACTCAGAGTCCACATGAGGCTCCTGGGAACTTTGACTGCTCTCTCACTCTCTCCTGTCTCCTGTAGTCATACAGCTCAGTGCAACCCTCACAGCACTGAGATCTGGGCTTTGATGTGAGGAGAAGGGGGAGTGTGGACAAGGAGTTGGGCTCCAATTGCTTTAGACAGACAATGCAGGAGCAAAGACAAGGAGCTAAAAATTCTCCTTATCTCTATTCAACCCGGAAGGAAAAACAGTGTCCAACTCTCTTGATTTCTAATAAACTAGGAATTAGAGAGATGCTGAAGCAGTAAAAACATCTCTTTTAGAAAAAAAAGGAATCACCAGGACCTGATCGTCAAGATTTTGTATATATATACCACATCTTCTTTATCTGAATTCTTTGACAGTTACATTGTAGTCTTCTGTGACTTCAGGCTTGGTCTGTGGAGAGTTGTCATTTTCCTTCTGTTCTGCCTCGTTACTGTAGTTCTTCATGGTGTTTGATGAATTGGTCCTCTGTCAGCATATTTGTGGTATTAATCAAATTTCTTGTTTGGGTACAATCTGGTTACTTTGGTTCTGGTCACCTGGGTCTTGTGGTGCTTGACCTGCTCTCTGCAAACTCAGACGCTGCTGTCCCATGCACCCTCGTGCTGCTGTTCCTGGGTTGTCTCAGGTGCAGGTTGCACTACTGCCAGGGGTGCTGGGTTCATGGGTATAACTTTCACTGGCAGGGTCTGGGGTACCCAAGAAGTTGTATACATTCCCTGTTACTGGTGGAGCTAGTGTCAGGGTTGCTGCCACTGGGGGCTGGGTCACCAGTTCTGCTGTGGCTCCTGTTGCTTCTTATTGCAGATCCTTACTATCACTGTGCAGGGAGGCAGGGTCTGTTTTTTCTGTTCCCACTCTGTCTGCTTGCAGTTGTACTTCTTGGCCACTCTGAATTCATGCAGGCCAGGCCACAGCTAATGGGCAGGGTATCTTCATGTGGGCTGAGCCACTGTCACTCAGCAGGGAGTATTCATGTGGGCGGGGCTACCAAGACAGGGTGTCTGCTCCTGTTGGCTGGGCTACCGCTGCTCCACAAGCATTTGCATCGTGGCTGGGCTGCCACCACCTCCACTCACTGTCATGCTGTCCACAGTGGGAGGATCTGCAATATGGATTGCTGTCACCAAGGAGAGGAAGAAGGCCATTCCCCTGCTTCCACTGCTTCCTGGGTATCCAGTCCACCTACCTTCAGATGTATACCTGCAGAGATCTCTCAGGCATCCTGTTGTGCTCTAGGGAGAATCCTCTGTTGGTTAATGGATGTCCATTTAGTTGTAATGTAAAGGGGAGAGACAGAGGGAAAAACTCACTCCATCATGATGCTGACATCACTCCAGTACAGGTGATCTTTAATTTGTGTACTTTAGATATTTGTGGCATGTGACCTTATGTACACTCTACACTGACATACCTAATTCATCTTTCACATGCCAAATTCATTTATCTGCTGATCTATGAACAATTCAAGTATTACATATAGCATCTTCAGCCACCTAACAACTCAGTTTTGTCTGTGCAATTATTTAAGTATTTTAAAGGAAAATATTAAAAAGTAAAAATAGAAATGAAAATTGATGATTCCTGTAATAAAAAAAGGTATGCTTTATAAATGTAATCAAATAAAACAAAGTAGAAATCATTAGGCATAGTAAGAGTGGGGCATCCTTAGCCTCAATCCAAAGTTCATTGAACTTAAGTTGGCTGCTTGCATCTTCAAATATTAGAGAAAAAGGGAAAAATTAAATACAATTTTAAAATTCTGGACAGCATTATCTGATGAAGAATAGATAAGCTAGAAATAGTTTGAGAGTAGAGGTCGTGTTTTAGGAAAATTGATTAATAGAGGAAGAAAAGGAAGATGATTTCACACTAAAGATGTGCTGAAAGGAAAAGAAAGGCCAAACTATGAGTTTGATTGATTTTATAAATATGTGTACAATTTTAAAATAATTTTATCTTAAATAAAAGGTTAAAACTAGAGCATAATAAGCAGAAAAGGGTCTCCTAAAACCACGATAACGGGTAGCCAGGTGCATTCTTTTATTTATCAAAGAGTTATTGAACTTGATCATGTGCCAGGTGCTATTTAGGTATCAGACACAGGTCAGTGAAAAAGGCAAATCCCTGCCCTCATGGAGCCAGCAATCTAGTGAGGGTCACAGGTAACAAACAAAGAATCAAGCATATAATAGAATTTCAGAGAGTAAGAAGAGACAGAAGGAAAATAAAGCCAACTAAGGAGAGGAGAGGGATGTAGGTTGTCAGGAAGAAGGTGATTCAGCAGAGACATGAATGAAGGGAGGCTATCTGTCTTGGGAAGATGGGAGAGAAGAGTGGCTGGAACCACAAAGGGATTAACCACTGAATTCTGAGGCAAATCTCATTGGATTCAATGACTAAACTACGCTTATTCTTAGTCCTCAGATCTCCTCGTATTCAACCAAACACTTCTGTCATTCAAGCAATTTGTTGACTTCTATTATTTGGACTAACTGCCATGCAGATAGGGCCCAAGAAGAGGAAACAGATGCCCAGGGTTGCAGCTTTTGAAAAGAATGCCCCACTTACTCCTTAACTTCCCAAGCGTTAGAAATCAGAGCATAACTAAGGAGAAGTAGGAGAAGTAGATTTCTCTGAGCCCGTGCAACAAAAGGGGAGTTCAATAACATTTTTTGAAAGGAAATACACAGATATGATGGCTAAGGCGATGATGGAAAGATAACCTATGGTGCAGAGTGAAGTCAAGATCATGAGACACGTCCAGAGGAAAGTTTCTCTGTGCTTGCAACCCTGCAACCAGATTGGAGACCACCCTCAGCCCTACGCCAAGAATTGGGGATAACCACTGAAAAGGCATTTAAGGATGTCTTACTCCATTTCATCACAAAAACCGAGTAGATTTTCCATCATGTTACTTAACTTCTAGGGGACTTAACATTTTCTCTTTCTCCAACTTTCCTCAATTACATGCCTGTTGATCTAGTTCCCTCATTCCTGGACTTCTTGGATCTTCCTGGAGGAATCAAAGAGGAAACTCCTCTTTTTCCATTGTTAGATTGTATACATATCCAGAAAATACAGTATGGTTACACCTAGATACCATAGCCTACACATAAGCAATGAGATGGCTTTAGTTGTCTGTAATAGCGAACTCATTGATTTTTCACTACAAATCATACTTTGGCATGCATTGTTGACAACTATAATTCCCTGCCAGGCTTCCCATTCTCCTTGCCATTTCTTCTTCATTTTCCATTCTCTATTCAAAAATCTTCTGCTTTCCATTTGATTTCTCTAATGTTGGTCCCCTAATCATCCTTTTTGCTTTTTTAACTCCCCATCATCTGATATGGAACAGGTCTTCCCATCCAAAGATCTGGTTTACAGAGTATGTTCCCCATATACCTGTGAGGCAAATATCCCAAGCTTGGTGAACTTCTATTTGCATAACGAATTTACATAAGAATTTGGGGGGGGGGGGGGGGAACACAGTACATCTGTCTCAAAGATTGATCCCAGCATAGAGTCCCATGAACATTGTCTAAGCTCTGGAAGAAAAGATCGGAAAGTAGAAATTAAAGGAAATACAACTGTCATGCTTCTGTGAGAGGTCTGTCACTCTCTTTTCCTAGACTTCTTATCCTTTTTCCCAATCTATAGGAAAAATAAATTTTTCCTGCTGAAGTTGCAAATATTAGGTTAAGTTCATGTTAAATATGGTGACAGGCATAACCATCATCACTTCAATGTTCAAACGATAAAGTGTAACAAAAATAAAGAGTGGCTTTGAACCCCCAAATCATTTGTAAGTAGTTTTGTAACATATTTAATTGTGTTCCGAAGCTGTGAGTGACTTATCTGAGACTAAAGAAATGGTGGTAGAGAGACTGATGTAGAGAAATTGGAGGAGTGAGGATTGTTTAAAGCAACTGGATTTAGAAAGTAATCATCAAGAACACTAGAAGATCTGAGTGAAGTAGAGGTGCTGTGATAATCCTCCTGCAAGAAAGACACTAAAGATAAGGTTGAAGAAGAAATGGAGAAAACCCAAGAGAGATTCTGGTGAGTGCTGACTCAGGTAGGATGCTTGGAAAAGAGAACATAAGTGCTATTCTGTGTTCCCAGAATCTGAAGAGATGCTGCTCAAAAGTCAGAGGAAAACTCGAAGGGCAGAGCTCATGGATGGATTTGCAGCTCCAGCAGAAAAAAACACGTTTTCCTCATAGATTTGGGAGGAGAAGAACGCTAGAAAAAGAGTGTGAAAGCAATACAGAAAGAAATAACATGCACAGGTAAATGAGCTCTTCCTGGGTTTGAGGGTGAGAGATGTCCTAACCAGAAAAAATAGGACACCAAATCATGCTGAAGGGAGAATGAAATCAAGGAGTCTACCAGTGACAGGCTGCCGCTTCGAGCTTCTACTTAGGAAAGATGAGACACCTGTAATTTACCTCAACTGTATGTAAACTTTGCCTACATTTTCCTTATGCTGTTTTGCTTGTGAGCAGATTCTGAGCTTCTTGCACTTCCTGGGGCTTGTTGGACAAACTGTAGATAAGAGAAATGGATAAAGGTGGGAAATGCCGGACATTGTTATAGGAAAAGAAAATTGCCCTTCTGATGTCTTCCTCCTTCCTATTATGTAGGCAACAGAAACATGTCCCAAACCTGGGGGGTGAAAAATCTGATTGGAAGAGTATCTTGGGTTTGGGGGTGCTTAGGGATGGTATGGTCAGTCTATGGCCTCCTTGGAGGGGAATATGTGGTAGGTGGGTCAATGTCATGGTTGAGCGTTACCTCAACAATTTTGGAGACTTGGGTGCTGCTGGAGATGAGGCCACAAGTGGGTACAGCTTCTGTGTCCTGCCCCTCATGGGGCTAATTATGCTACCTTCTAGTGGACTTCCATCCCAAAGAATTATGTAGAAGCAATTATCTTCTCGGAGGTGGATAACACCTTTGCATATTCCCTCCTTTTCTGAAATAATAATCCCCCCCCCAATGAGCACTCTTCCATCAGTGCATACACACACACTCACAACACACACAATTCCATTTTCTCCCTGGGGCCCTGGATCTTTTTCTCACAGTGGGT
>NW_025803208.1:0-1157 GCF_021613505.1 Equus quagga
TAAATAGGTGAATGAAAGCATAATGAGGCTTACTGTGAGAATTAAAAGTAAGTTGATTTTTATAAATGCCACCTAGAGCTAACAAAAACAATTTTCAATGTTAATAAAAATTAACAAAAATACAATTGCATGTACTAACATCTATCTATTTGCTTACCTTAAAATAACCATTTCCATTATGTTTCCAGGGTAGCAGGCATTCTTAAACAGTGCCAGCACTATAAACCTCACATCCAGCTACAAACTGGCATCAAGAAAACAAGAGCATAAAACAAACCCCATAAGGTCATGAATCAATCAACAACCATTTATTAAAATGCAAAGAATACAATAAATGATCTAGCAATTATTAGCTTATCCTAGGGTCAAAGCAGAAAAGACAACCAAATGAAATGAGCAGGAACATTAGCTCCAGATCATACAGACTGAGGTTCAACTCCAAGCTCTTCTACTTGGTTATATTATGTTGAGGTGTCAAGGAAATGTAACTTAAAATTCTGAAAGACTGGGATTGTACTTCTGTAACTTGGTAAAAATAAGAATGCCTCTTGAGAGGGTTCTTGTGAGAATCAGATATGGCAATGCTCATAAAAATGTTTATGCAGTTAGAAGCACAGGAGAACATCACTATAGACGGTGAGAACAGCCCGCGGAGCCATTGACATAGAGCAGAAATGACAATTTTTTCACTACTAATTCCTGCTCCACCATGACTGATTTTGATACGTTTTATAACAATCCTTTTATTTATTCACAAATATAAAATATTTCATGGTCACGGTGCTGATACAGTGTTGTTTAAATATGTAACACTTGTAAATGTCCTTAATAATCCCTGAATAAATTATCAGAGCCCTCAGGACCACATGTGTCTGCTTCTTCTTCAGGTAGCTTCATTGTACAAAGAAAGCCAAGTTGGGTAGCGAGGTGGAGAGGAAGACCAAAGCTCTAAATTAATCTACTAGTAAAATAATTCTTAGGCTCTCCACTTTCCTTTCCTGAAGAATTTCCAACAGTAATAGTGCCATTTCAGAATTAAAATGTTTATTAGATATAAAGAAATCAACCCTCTCTTTTTTCTGATAAAATAAATTTCCAAAATTAGTGTTCAAACTTTGACAATGGAGAGTACAGTGTCCTCATAGTTTATGATCACA
>NW_025803209.1:0-1157 GCF_021613505.1 Equus quagga
TGTGATCATAAACTATGAGGACACTGTACTCTCCATTGTCAAAGTTTGAACACTAATTTTGGAAATTTATTTTATCAGAAAAAAGAGAGGGTTGATTTCTTTATATCTAATAAACATTTTAATTCTGAAATGGCACTATTACTGTTGGAAATTCTTCAGGAAAGGAAAGTGGAGAGCCTAAGAATTATTTTACTAGTAGATTAATTTAGAGCTTTGGTCTTCCTCTCCACCTCGCTACCCAACTTGGCTTTCTTTGTACAATGAAGCTACCTGAAGAAGAAGCAGACACATGTGGTCCTGAGGGCTCTGATAATTTATTCAGGGATTATTAAGGACATTTACAAGTGTTACATATTTAAACAACACTGTATCAGCACCGTGACCATGAAATATTTTATATTTGTGAATAAATAAAAGGATTGTTATAAAACGTATCAAAATCAGTCATGGTGGAGCAGGAATTAGTAGTGAAAAAATTGTCATTTCTGCTCTATGTCAATGGCTCCGCGGGCTGTTCTCACCGTCTATAGTGATGTTCTCCTGTGCTTCTAACTGCATAAACATTTTTATGAGCATTGCCATATCTGATTCTCACAAGAACCCTCTCAAGAGGCATTCTTATTTTTACCAAGTTACAGAAGTACAATCCCAGTCTTTCAGAATTTTAAGTTACATTTCCTTGACACCTCAACATAATATAACCAAGTAGAAGAGCTTGGAGTTGAACCTCAGTCTGTATGATCTGGAGCTAATGTTCCTGCTCATTTCATTTGGTTGTCTTTTCTGCTTTGACCCTAGGATAAGCTAATAATTGCTAGATCATTTATTGTATTCTTTGCATTTTAATAAATGGTTGTTGATTGATTCATGACCTTATGGGGTTTGTTTTATGCTCTTGTTTTCTTGATGCCAGTTTGTAGCTGGATGTGAGGTTTATAGTGCTGGCACTGTTTAAGAATGCCTGCTACCCTGGAAACATAATGGAAATGGTTATTTTAAGGTAAGCAAATAGATAGATGTTAGTACATGCAATTGTATTTTTGTTAATTTTTATTAACATTGAAAATTGTTTTTGTTAGCTCTAGGTGGCATTTATAAAAATCAACTTACTTTTAATTCTCACAGTAAGCCTCATTATGCTTTCATTCACCTATTTA
>NW_025803210.1:0-1157 GCF_021613505.1 Equus quagga
TAAATAGGTGAATGAAAGCATAATGAGGCTTACTGTGAGAATTAAAAGTAAGTTGATTTTTATAAATGCCACCTAGAGCTAACAAAAACAATTTTCAATGTTAATAAAAATTAACAAAAATACAATTGCATGTACTAACATCTATCTATTTGCTTACCTTAAAATAACCATTTCCATTATGTTTCCAGGGTAGCAGGCATTCTTAAACAGTGCCAGCACTATAAACCTCACATCCAGCTACAAACTGGCATCAAGAAAACAAGAGCATAAAACAAACCCCATAAGGTCATGAATCAATCAACAACCATTTATTAAAATGCAAAGAATACAATAAATGATCTAGCAATTATTAGCTTATCCTAGGGTCAAAGCAGAAAAGACAACCAAATGAAATGAGCAGGAACATTAGCTCCAGATCATACAGACTGAGGTTCAACTCCAAGCTCTTCTACTTGGTTATATTATGTTGAGGTGTCAAGGAAATGTAACTTAAAATTCTGAAAGACTGGGATTGTACTTCTGTAACTTGGTAAAAATAAGAATGCCTCTTGAGAGGGTTCTTGTGAGAATCAGATATGGCAATGCTCATAAAAATGTTTATGCAGTTAGAAGCACAGGAGAACATCACTATAGACGGTGAGAACAGCCCGCGGAGCCATTGACATAGAGCAGAAATGACAATTTTTTCACTACTAATTCCTGCTCCACCATGACTGATTTTGATACGTTTTATAACAATCCTTTTATTTATTCACAAATATAAAATATTTCATGGTCACGGTGCTGATACAGTGTTGTTTAAATATGTAACACTTGTAAATGTCCTTAATAATCCCTGAATAAATTATCAGAGCCCTCAGGACCACATGTGTCTGCTTCTTCTTCAGGTAGCTTCATTGTACAAAGAAAGCCAAGTTGGGTAGCGAGGTGGAGAGGAAGACCAAAGCTCTAAATTAATCTACTAGTAAAATAATTCTTAGGCTCTCCACTTTCCTTTCCTGAAGAATTTCCAACAGTAATAGTGCCATTTCAGAATTAAAATGTTTATTAGATATAAAGAAATCAACCCTCTCTTTTTTCTGATAAAATAAATTTCCAAAATTAGTGTTCAAACTTTGACAATGGAGAGTACAGTGTCCTCATAGTTTATGATCACA
>NW_025803211.1:0-3993 GCF_021613505.1 Equus quagga
AAGACAGCCATGATCGAGGACAGTCAAGGGTGAAGGAGGGACTTGAGAAGCAGGAAATTAGGTAGCGGAAGACGGATGCACACCTGCAAATTGAAGTTGATTTTGAAATAAATTCCACCACAAAAGGCTGTTACACCATGGGTCAAGTTCAGTAGTAAAGAACTGTACTTAAATCTCGAGTCATTAACTTTTTTGGTAGGTCTAAAATATTTGTTACAAACATATATAGCATTATATCTAGGGAAAAGGAGATATTGGATTCCAAATAACTGATTACATGTGAATTTTCTGAGTAAACCAGTTAATGAGGTCAAGAGTAATTGTAACTAATTTGAACCAAAAAATAAGTCTGGAAGTCACGTGGTGCCTTACTATGTGTGTTTTTAATCCTTTCGCACTGTCCTGAGTAAATTGACAACAGAAACCGCTGATGAAACCTCTGATGAAATGTGAGATAGAAAGATAGATATATATAAACAGAAATATATATATATATATAAATACAGAGAGGGAGATGTATTGAGATTTGGGGGGTTTGTTTTCAGCAGCATGCATGACATTACAGAGTGTCCTTGACACTAGTTGGATAAAAGAGAAATAGGTCGTAAGAGGGTTGCTTCTTACCCCTTTTGTCACCCTTATTAGCAGCAAAAACCCTTAGAATGCTGTCAGATTGCCCATCTATAAGACTCTGCTAAAGTGGTCCCAGAGAGCAGGAAAACCTATTTGAAGCAAGGAGAAGTAATTCTGAAGGGGTTCAGGAGTAAAGAAATGTATGTGAACTTGATTCACTAAGTTGTTTTTCCTAGGACTCAGATCATTACAAATATATAAAGTCTCATTTCTAGGGAAAAATTAAATATCAGTTTCAAGTAACTGATTAAAGTATTATTTTTTAGGACAAGTAGATTACAAGTTATTGAAAAATTGTAGCTAATTCTCATTTAAAAATAAGTCTAGAGAAACATGTAACATCTTACTATGTGCATTTCTAATCCTTTAGCTGTGACTCAAATGAGTCGAAAACTATAACCCATGTTAGACCCATGCCTGAAAGGTGAGATGTAAATACATATATAGAAAGAGATGGGGGGATATTGACACTTGTGAAATCTGATTATTTATTGAATGGAGTCCTTATCTCAGGAAGTTATTTGAATCCTGTCCAAGGAGGAGAAAAGATATCCATGATATGTGACAAGTAGAAGGTGGTAGAGGGACCCAGGTTCCAAATAACTAATTAACTTATAGTTTTTTAGAGTTCTATCAGTTTATGAATTGTAGAGCAATTGTACCTGATTTCAACCAAAACAGTAAGTATACAAAGTTACTTGGTTCTGACAATGTACATTTTCAATCTTTCACACTGGCCTGAATAAATTGATATCAGAAGTCTGTGATGGCTTTGATATGTCTTACCTGTCAATGAAGG
Source organism: Equus quagga (assembly GCF_021613505.1). Lineage (NCBI taxonomy): Eukaryota > Metazoa > Chordata > Mammalia > Perissodactyla > Equidae > Equus > Equus quagga. Next base: position 1,433 of record NW_025803211.1, read on the forward strand.
TTCCATCCAGCAATACCGATGTCATTTGTTTGAGTCAGTGCTATATATATCAATCTTGAGAGAGAGAGAAAAAGAGAGTGAGAAAGACAGACAGACAGAGATAGAAAGAGAGAGAGAAACAGCTATTTGCAAAATTCAGTCTTGGAAGTGTCTATGGAAATACAGTGTTTTCTGGAGAATAATTCTAAAATTATTTCTAAAAAATTAGGTCTTCCAGTGAGCCAAATCATGTTTCCTCTGTCTTTTAGATTCAAAGGATTCTTTTTGTTGAAATAAATTTTTCATATCACTGTTCCATGTAGCACATTTCTAATGATATATTCTTGCATTTGTTGGTGGTTAAAGAATAAAGGAACAACTCTCCAGGCTCGATAATGGTACTGAGGACACTGACTTATCTGATTCTTGTGGGTAAGTCAGTTTGAAATTTGGAGGGAGGGAGCAGTTGTTGGATCTCTTATCTTTGCAAAGATAGGGCTTGTGTTGAGGCAAGAAAGAAAAAGGAAAATTGTGGAAAGGTATCCAAATGTTTGGGAGGGGGGGTACACAATAATAACTAATTGAATTTGCAGATAAGTACCACGTGTAAAAAAAAGTATTTCCACATACTCACAAATAAATGTTCTTCTAGTTTGAAAATGTGAAAATAGACTTAGTAGATAATAATTTTATTATAAAGTTTCTTTCTTAACAAAGGATTGCAGAATGCTGTTTACCCTTCAACTGTATTCCTTTCCTGTTTTTCCTGGATATATACTGATTCTTGGTTTTGTTGATTTTGTCTATGAGCAAATGAGACTGATAGAAAAAGCAAATGTGTTCTGCTGAAGAAAGCCCTCTTCATGATTATTGGAATTTTATTAATTTTGACTTGTTTCTGAGTAATCTTACTGAGAGTACTTCCTGCTGCACTGATCTTCAGGCATTTTTACCACAGACTCACAGCAAGGAAACAATAGATTCCTAAAATGGCATGTGTCTGAACTGCGGAAATATTCATGAGATTTTTCTTCTGCTCGTCTCTTGGACAGTTATTTAACCATTCACCAGCTTGTGTCAGTGTTGGAGAGTGAGTAGTGCTGAAGAGGATATTAACTGATAACTTTTGCAATTTTTTTGTTGTCTGGACAAAGACAATATGGAAAATAAAAGAGTGACCAGTGAATACAAATAGTTCTTCAAATTACCCATTAATTTCCATTTTCTGTGACTTTTTTCACCATGGGCCATCAATGAAGAGTTCACTCTGTCACTTCATTAAATTTTATGTCTGCATATTAGCTATATATTTTCTGCAGTGAGGCCGAGGGCTGGGGCAAAATTTGAATAGATTGAGCAAGGCAAGCATTTCCTTTTTCTTACCCCCTCCAAACAAAATAAAGTGCTTTTGTTTTGTTTTCTTAGTTACAAATGCTTATTGTATAGATACAAGTGACATTTGCAATAGTATCTGTGAGAAACATTGGTGTTTCAGACTAGGAGGATGGTTTTTGATTTGGAGTTTGACCTGGAAACAATGCTTGACTTTGACATCTAATATTCACTGGACACTTGGCAAGTCACTAAACCTCTTTAAACTTTAGATCATTCACCTGTAAACTGTAAAAATAATGCTACGTACAGTATCTATCTACTGGGTGTTGTATAATAAAAGACTAATAATAAAGGTAAATTAGTATGTGTGAAAGTGCTTTTAAAGCTCTAAAGCACCATAAATAAGCTTTATGCTAAAAACCAAAAGTAGCACAACAGTTCATTATTAGGAAAATCAGAAAATACAGACAAACAATAAGTTCACCCATAAATAGCGATTCTTAATTTTTGATCCATGCCCTTCCAGGTTCTTTAGAGATATACATTTTTTGTTTATGGGTATGGTATCATATGTACCTTCTTTTTAAAAATAACCTTATTGCTCAGTGACGTATCACATATTTCTGTGTTAATAAATATACATATGCATTTACAACACTATATTTTCTTTAATTTCAGATTTTTTATTGTTGCCTGAAGTCCTACCAATAGCTGACTTTATTTATTTTTAAATTTACAACATTATTTTTAACAGCTATACAATACTTCATAATGTAGATGTGTCATAGTTTATTTAAGTAATCAGATATCAATGGACATTTAAATTGTTTACAACTTTTTACTCATACAAAGAGTGATGAATATCTTTCAGACCAAACCTCTATATATTATTATTTCCTTATGATAAGTTCTCAGAAATGGAAATTGTGTCAAAAGGAATGCTTGCGAGGCTCTTGATATTGATATGCCCTCCCAAATCACAATATAAAAGTGTACGTTTCCTCCATTCCCATGAGTTTCATAGAACTTGTATTTCATTGTTTGCAAATTACCTTAGCCCATTTAAAATTGGGATATTAGGGGCTGGCCCCACGGCCAAGTGGTTAAGTTCATGCACTCCGCTGCAGGCAGCCCAGTGTTTCATTGGTTCGAATCCTGGGTGCAGACATGACACTGCTCATCGAACCACACTGAGGCAGCGTCCCACATACCACAATTAGAAGGACTCACAATGAAGAATATACAAC
>NW_025803212.1:0-1326 GCF_021613505.1 Equus quagga
AGTCACTGACTACAAGGATGCTACTCAATTGGGATTTGCCTTAAATTCTCAATCTGCAGATTGAAGATTACACAAATGTTTTCAAATCATGGAAAAAAGATTTGTAAGGCAGTGGTAAAGAACAGAAAATTGTGCAGGAAACAAAATACCTGAATTCTAGTTCGACTTTTACTATGTGCATTCTGGTGTCTTGGCACACTGGAAAGAACCTCATTTGTAGCAACCGTTTGAATACCTTTTATGTCGCTAATGGGCCATTTGATCTTAGGCTATCTATTACACATATTTCAGGATTGGTTTCAGGATTAAATGAGATAGCATATTGTCTTAGGTTGATTTCTTTAAAAGCAGAGCCTTGATTGGGGTTTCTTGTGCCCATAAATTATTGAGGAAAGCAGGTCAAGACAGGAGGGAAAAGGCTAAGAGCAGTTGTGGTTTAACAGGAGTCTTGATTCAGCCTGATCTCATGGGGAATTCTGGAGCATAAATGGCATCACAGAATTGATCCCTCCCACCTTGAATCAAGGGAGGCAGACAGCTGATCTTTTGCACCCCAGCATAAGGTACTCATTGGCTGTGGTCTTTCTTTAGGGTAAGTAAGGGTATACCCACCCTACTGGACCAGGGTGACTTGTACTGGCAGAGATCAATTTTCTGGGGAAGGGGACAATCATGAGCCAAGAGGAGCCAATGTTCACAGCAGCTGGGCACTGGGTACATTGACCTGGAAAAGGGAATCTAGGCTGGGCACCAACAGTTGTCTACTGTTAACAAGGAACTCTCATGACATGACAGCATTCAATAAATGATAGACATTATAATTATTGTATTCAAAGTTTTAATTTCTTGCTCCATTTAATGAGGTTTATAAAGTAGATCTTACCAATATGAAAGTATTGGAATAATGTAGGTTAAAGCACCTGTTGAGAGGAAAAATCTAAATAAATATAAAGCCAAGACAAGATTTTTTGAGCATAGTGATCAGGGAAACAGTATATTATTCTTTTAGTTCCTTTGGTCATTCTCAAAATACTACATTCCCATATTACTAGACCATAGAGCATGACATTCTGCCACCACTTTACCATTCAGGTATAAACAACTGTGATGATTGACATTTGATGACTCTTGGCTTCAATGTATGGAAAGACAGGTGGAAAGAGATGCTATTTGTACTTATAAATGGCTAATGTTACTTTGTTCTTGGTTTATATTTAAGATTGAAGGGCTGAGTAGCAGGATGGACTCCTTATAGCATTGTGCCCATCTTCCCCACAAGGTTTCTTCCTGGGTAGGGAGGTTGGCTAGTAGTCTGGGCAGGTGGGC
>NW_025803213.1:0-1326 GCF_021613505.1 Equus quagga
GCCCACCTGCCCAGACTACTAGCCAACCTCCCTACCCAGGAAGAAACCTTGTGGGGAAGATGGGCACAATGCTATAAGGAGTCCATCCTGCTACTCAGCCCTTCAATCTTAAATATAAACCAAGAACAAAGTAACATTAGCCATTTATAAGTACAAATAGCATCTCTTTCCACCTGTCTTTCCATACATTGAAGCCAAGAGTCATCAAATGTCAATCATCACAGTTGTTTATACCTGAATGGTAAAGTGGTGGCAGAATGTCATGCTCTATGGTCTAGTAATATGGGAATGTAGTATTTTGAGAATGACCAAAGGAACTAAAAGAATAATATACTGTTTCCCTGATCACTATGCTCAAAAAATCTTGTCTTGGCTTTATATTTATTTAGATTTTTCCTCTCAACAGGTGCTTTAACCTACATTATTCCAATACTTTCATATTGGTAAGATCTACTTTATAAACCTCATTAAATGGAGCAAGAAATTAAAACTTTGAATACAATAATTATAATGTCTATCATTTATTGAATGCTGTCATGTCATGAGAGTTCCTTGTTAACAGTAGACAACTGTTGGTGCCCAGCCTAGATTCCCTTTTCCAGGTCAATGTACCCAGTGCCCAGCTGCTGTGAACATTGGCTCCTCTTGGCTCATGATTGTCCCCTTCCCCAGAAAATTGATCTCTGCCAGTACAAGTCACCCTGGTCCAGTAGGGTGGGTATACCCTTACTTACCCTAAAGAAAGACCACAGCCAATGAGTACCTTATGCTGGGGTGCAAAAGATCAGCTGTCTGCCTCCCTTGATTCAAGGTGGGAGGGATCAATTCTGTGATGCCATTTATGCTCCAGAATTCCCCATGAGATCAGGCTGAATCAAGACTCCTGTTAAACCACAACTGCTCTTAGCCTTTTCCCTCCTGTCTTGACCTGCTTTCCTCAATAATTTATGGGCACAAGAAACCCCAATCAAGGCTCTGCTTTTAAAGAAATCAACCTAAGACAATATGCTATCTCATTTAATCCTGAAACCAATCCTGAAATATGTGTAATAGATAGCCTAAGATCAAATGGCCCATTAGCGACATAAAAGGTATTCAAACGGTTGCTACAAATGAGGTTCTTTCCAGTGTGCCAAGACACCAGAATGCACATAGTAAAAGTCGAACTAGAATTCAGGTATTTTGTTTCCTGCACAATTTTCTGTTCTTTACCACTGCCTTACAAATCTTTTTTCCATGATTTGAAAACATTTGTGTAATCTTCAATCTGCAGATTGAGAATTTAAGGCAAATCCCAATTGAGTAGCATCCTTGTAGTCAGTGACT
>NW_025803214.1:0-14878 GCF_021613505.1 Equus quagga
CCAACAGGGCTGCCAAGAGTCTTTTCTCTGGTGTCTTTTCCAATGAACAAAATCTCCAGGTTGAAGTCCATGGTCCTTCAGGCTTTCATCTCCCAGGAGCTCACTGGGAAATGAATCAGCTACCAACCTCTCACTTCTACTAACTGTCTCAATGAGACCTTGACAGTAATATAAGATATCTCCTTTACACAGAATTGGTTCATACATTCCTTCATTTAATTGCATATGTTGTCCAGTTATTATCTCCAAAGGGGACAACTGAAGTTTACCAAAGGGTGCAGATCTAAGGTTGAGGGGCACTTAGACGAAGATCTTTTGGCCATGAGAGATTGAATGATCCCAAAGCTTTGCCAATTGAGTTTTGATTGTGCCATTACTTCTAGGGTTGTATTATTGGCCAAATGTCACAAATAGATTTAATTTCTTGTCCAGTGAAATGAGCTCCCTGGTCACTGTGTAACTCAGAAGGATTTCCCCTAATAGGAATTATCCTTTCCAATAATAATTTACCTACAGCCATCACTCTTCTGCAAGGAAAGGCCTCAACCCAGTGTGAGAACATACAGATCATTACAAGAGATATTTATCATTGATATCACGGCATTTGAACAAAGCCCAATTGCCATACCTCAAAAGGTCCATGAGGAAGGGAAAGTGGCTTTGCGGCCCATGAAATAGTTTCCCTAGATAATATTTTGGGCATATAGCACAACGAGTATAGGCTTTATGAGCCACTGTGGGAGAAAGTTTCCAAGAATTGTTTTCCCCATGAAATCATCTTTTCAGGTGCCCAGTGGATAATTGGTTGTATGCTGGGGCAGTGTCAATTGGGCTTCATTAGGCACTATGGTTTTGGGGGGTTTTTTTATTGAACCCAAACCACCTCTGTGTGGTGGTGTCAAAAATTCCCTGTTTTTATTGCCACCTTTGTTTCCCTTCTTCTGTGGCACTTTCTTGAGACTGGAGAGGGAAACTTTTACTGGCTTAGCAGAGTGAATAGAAAGTAGCGGGCATTCTCTAGGCTGGACAGCATATCCAGCTAGAGAATGTCCTTGCTTATCATTTATTTAAGACTTGACTATAAAGCAGATTGGATAATCAAATGCTGTCATGGTCATTTTCCTCCTGTGTTGCCAAAAGCAAGGTAGCAGAGTTAAGAGAGTGAATAATATTTACCTGCACAATGTGACCTAAGAAGGCTTATCATCATTTGCTTGACAATGCTTCCCATGCAACTTAGCATAGCAAACAAGCCTAATTAGTTTAGTATCTTCCTCTTTATAGGAAGAGAGAACACATTTCTTTGAGAGGGCCCAGGGGCCCTCTGAAAACTAGCACAGAAATTTTTAAGTCAAGAGAAAGACTTCATTAGGATATGAAATTGGGGGAGCTTGTGCAAAATATCAAAAGGTTAAAACACTTGGTCAAACAACATCAATTGTTTGCTGAACTGTGTTGCTGCGAAACAATGGTCGCTGTGAAACAGTGCTTTAGTTATCCATTTAGCCAAAGTGAGACTCACTCAAAAGTAAAGAAAACCTTTTATAATCTCTTAACCAAGAGTGGACTAAAAGTTCAGCAAAAGTATCCTTTTAAGAAAGAGAAAACCAAATTCTAATTTTTGTACTAGCTTACTTTGATGTTAAACCTTACTCACTCCATTAAGTTCATATTAATCCTGGCCAACTTGACAACGCACAAAATTCTTTCTCAGGGTTCCTCATCCACAAATCCTCTATAACTTTCTTTTTACATTCAGAATTTATCCCATGCTTCTTTGCTTCCTAGTACTTTAGGACAAATTTATCTTTCTTAACAAAACAAATGAAAATACTTCCATGCTTTATACCTTCTTTACTGAAAACATACATCTTACTTTCTTGGAACACAAAGACGTTTTCCTTAAATTTTAGTAGCCTTAATCACATACATTAATTAGAATTTTTAACCCTTACAGATCATACCTTTTAGTGAAAACTACGAAGTAAGCAATTATAAAGTGTCTTTTACATTAGCATTCTGTAGGCTTGGGAAACTTATAAATACTTTTTATAATTTCTAGAAACATTCTACTTCATAGTAGAATTTTCAATAAAATAAAAACCTGTTTAATAGTAGCCCCAAGCTTCTTTTGATTTCTCTCTACTAAGACAAAAGTACATAAACTATATTTAATAATTAATGTCTAATAGTTTATCTTATTTGGGAATTATCTAGATACTCAATAAATTTTATCATTTGACTCAATTAGCAAAACTCTAAGGTTTCAAGTTGCCAAATTTTTTTAATTAAGTACATACACCATAATACAGAATTATTGTTAAAAATTCACCCAACATTTTTATCTTTTTCACATCTATTTAGTTTACTTGTTTCCATGTTGAGAACTCTGGAAATGTGTTTATTTTAATCAAACCAGCAAACTTAAGCTTTCATTTACCGAAGGTGATTTTATGTCATGTTAGCTTGAAAGACGTTTGGGTTTTTCTCCATTACATTTATAAAAGCACTTACTTTAAGCCAATTAAATAGAGCTCTTTGGAGATTATACCATCCAGAGGTAAAATATCACACATACATAACACACATGTATACACATACACAACCGCTCCACAGCTACTCTTTTAAGATTACTGCTATGACTCAGGTACAGTAATGTAAGGCTCACTAGTTATGAAAGAATAGTTGAATCCAAATTTAGTTTTAAGCTTTGTCCACTAATTGTTGTGGAGAAGACACTCAAGATTCTAGATTTTGGGAGAAAGTGCTCTTATGGCTGTTTTTCTTGCGTTTTTTACTTACTTTTCTTCACTCTTATGAATTGGTGATGGACTAGATAACAGTTCCTGGAGGGATGATAAGCCTTTTGAGTTAAGGGAAATGAGTGGAACCTGAACTGCCTCTAGAGCTATATTTCTAGCCTTGCAAGGACTTTTTTTAAGGACAGTTTCTCTTAATTCGTCAGAAATTGAGTTATAACCTGAGTGACACTGTAGGTGGATCTAGCTGTCCAGCTACATCATCCCTAATTTGCTTTCTTCCCTGTGGGTGTTTAGTTTGATTTTAACTTAGGGAAGAAGAGCTAGAAGGAAAATCCCTATCAGGCTTTGAATATCAGCTTCCAGTTTGGCTGAATTTCTGATCATAAGTTGCCAAATCTTTTCAAGTGTCTTGTCAGGTTTCAGCCAGGACAACCAGTAACTACCTGGTGGTTTTGAACAATTCCAGTGATCTTTAACGTAGCAGTTTCCCAGAAAGCCTCTGAGACTCTCGTTAACTCTGGGAGTAGATACAGGGGTGTCTGTAAAGCCATGGCCTGATATATTTTCCTTTAGTTACCTTTTATAACTTAATTTTTATTAACTTTTTGCAACAAAACTTTCAATAAGGTTTTTTGGAATTTTAAAGTCTTTGCTTTTGAGTGCACTACTTACGTGATCTTATCTAATCAGAACATTCCTTCTGATGGCTAGTGTAATGCCCCTGAGGCTGGCAGCTGTTTGGTGCATCCAATGGAATGCAACCCACATTTCTGTCTGACCATCTCTGACCAAAAAGTGGGGTGAGACCGCATTTTTGTCTGACTGTATTTTGGGACCCCAACCAGATGATTATCAAGCCAAGCCCTCAGGACACAAAACAAATTTGTTAATATTTTGCTATTCTTCATAAATATTTACAGTTTCTGGAAATTTAATCTTGAGGAATTGTGCTGGATGGTGTCAAGCTCAACTGTTTAAAAATTCCTCTATTACCTGGCTCTTAAAAAGGTAGCGACTGTCATTTTAAATTATCTCAGGTTATCTTGCCAGCTGTTTCCTGCAATCCCCATTTCATTAAGCACTTGCAAGTTTCAGCATGAAGCCAGCTGCAGTTCTGAGAGGAGGCAGCCCATTCGGGAATTGGTTGGCTTTTAGAAACTCAATTTACCATTTTTCTTTCAGTTTAATTTTACTATAACTGAACTAAGGACAGTGTAGTGGGTCAGAAATGTGAGTGTTACTTCCTAACCAAAGGTCATAAACACTCCCTTACGTGCCTCAGTATTTCCCACCAGTCATCTAAAACTGCAGTGTGGGCGTGGAGCACTGGAAGACCACTCCTAATACGCCTAGAGGAGCCTTTAATTACTTAATGTGAATGATAGTGGGTCATGCATCATGAGGATTGATCCTCTGACGATTCCATGTGGTTCTGAGTCACCTGAAAATGCCTTTCAGCTGGAAGGAGCTGGTGTCCTGTTCTTTGGAACTGAACATGTTCAGACTCTCATTTCTCGATCAAGCAGTTACCTCTGATTTTATAAACACAATTCTTTCCAACTTAAAGCCAAATTAAAAAGGTCAATCTGCCCCATTCACTCCACAGTACTCCCTAGGCTTCTCTGACCTAGGAAATTCCCATTAGGTTTCTTTTTCCTAGCAATTCTCCCTAGCTTCCTCTTACCTAGGGTGTGTACCGGTACCCCCTAAGACACCTAGTCTTAAGGCTTGTATAAACTCTGGACCATTGACTTAAAATCAGAAGGTCAGAGTTCAGAAGATCTCAGCAGGGTCACCTGAAGAATGCAGTGATCCAGGGGGCTCCGCGGGCCCCTATTGGTACTGAATGCCAGTTCAGTGGAGGTTCCAGGTGGTCTCCAGTGCATTTCTCTGAAATCCTGCTGTGACCACAAGAAGAAATGTCGATGCAAGAATCCATAATCAATCTATAAATCAAAATTGGGGTGAGTTTATTATGAGCCCGTTTTGAGGACTATAGCCAGGACTTCCTTCTCCAAGGAAGGAAGAGCACCAAAGAAATGGAGTGTACAGAGTGGTTATGTACCATCTTGGAACAAAGAGCATACATCACATATGGCAGGAATATCTCTCTTACTACAGTCACAAGATGCTTAGCTGGCACAACAAGTTGGTGGTCACAAGGTGAACACAGCAGGTCAGAAATGAATCCTCAGTTCCCAGGAAGAGATGCTTATCCTTAAAGAAATGCCATATGGGGGGAAGTTACATCCCTATCTTTAAGGGCATCATTCTTGCCTGTGGGACATAATAAGTGTTTAAAGCAAATGTACAATGAATGCTCAACAGGCCATGTCAAGTTCTTTTGGAAACAGAAGTTCAGGCCAAATTAGTTGTAAACCAAATGGCTTCCTCTTATACTCCAATATAGACTATTGCTTTTCATTTATTCATCAATTCCCTGTTTAAAAAAACAAACATTGCTTTGGGGAAAGAAACTGTCTCCTACTTTGAAATGTTTTGTCTGAAACAGATGAAACCCCTGATTTATTGCCACAAGCACGTAAGCATGATTGAGTGTTTCCAATCTTTCAAAACCCTCTCAAGAAAGCCTACAGGGCCAAAAGAAGAAATGAAACAGCAGGAAAAAATCACACATACAAAGGATATATTTATACAAATATACGGAAAACTGAGATGAAATGGATAATTTTCTAGGAAAATATAATTTACCAATACTGACTCCAGAAGAGAAACATAATCTAAACAGATAAATTACCTGCTATGGAAAAACACACTCCTCTGTTTCTCCTTTACTCTCACACGACTACCACACTACTTCTGACACTAGATGTGTGTGTTCCTTTCCCATCACGGAACAATTTTGTGATTTCTCAAACACCAGCTAGGTGTCCTACAATTTTACTCAGTTCTAACACTGTCTTCCTGCAGTTTGTGTCATATCCCACAGGTTTAGGGCTCAGCCCCACAAGACTATCATCCCCCGACTTCAGATGCCAGTCACAAGTCCAGGTTGTTACCGACTGGCTTCTGACTGACGAGCTAAACATCAGAGGCTCCCATGACCTTCCAGTCAGGTTTGAGGAATTTGCTAGAGCAGCTCACAGAACAATGGGAAAACAGTTTACTTACTATATTCTTGGTTTATTATAAATAGATATAAATCATGAAAAGCCAGATGGAAGAGATGCACAGGGCAAGGTATGTGGAAGGGATGTGGAGCTTCCACGTCATCTCCAGGTGGGCCGCCCTCCAGCACCTCCTTGTGCTCACCAACCCAGGCGCTCTCCTAACACTGCCCTCCTGGGTTTTTATGGAGACTTTGTCACATAGGCATGATTGAGTAGAGGTTACCAGAAGATGGGGAGGAGGAAGAGAGAGTAACTATTTGGTGGGAACAAGATGTTCTTCTGGGATGATATAAATGTTTTGAAACTGGAGAGAGGTGGCAGTGGCACAATATTGTGAATACACAAAATGCCAGTAAAAAATATACACTTTATAGTGTTAACTGTATGTATGAGGATTTCACTTCAGAGAAAAAAAAAAGACACGCACCTAAGAGTAGCTGGTATAATTCTTGCAATACCAGGAAAAAGAACAAAAACTTAGAAGCTTACAAAGGAAAAATACTTTGAAAGGAAAAATAATCAAACTTCTTGTCTGCAATAGCGGAAGCTTGATGACAGTGAAAGGACATCTATGCACTGCTTAAAGGAAAAGACGGCAATTGACAAATCCTTGCAAATCAGCTAGATGTCACTTCCTGTCAGGGTAAGACAAAATATTAGCACTGAGGTAAGGATTCAGAGAATATATCACCACAGAGCAAATTTGAGGAAAATCCTCCAAACAATTCTCCATCAAATAAGAAATTCATCACAACAGACATCTCCAGAGTCGGGAAAAATAGTCAACAGTGATAGCAAAGAACCACACAACAATTCTAATTAAACACAATGGACAATGGTAATGTGACTGGGAATTTGTGATTTAAGGGAAAAGTAAAGATTCCTGGAACAAAGAATTCACATTTTGAGAAAATCTAACAAGGTCTGGAAATAGAACACTTGACTGTTTCAGTAAAACCTCTAGGTTGGAAGGCTGCTGCAGGGAGAGGGGTAAGAATGTTACAAGACTGTGAGGTGGCAGAGAACGTGGGCTGCTGAGTGTTCCGCATTCTCATCCTACTTGTGGTGGTGAGCAGTGGGACATGGAGGGCAGAGGGGTATAATTTGAATACTTAATATAATAGCAGAGAAATGTATGTATTATGGGGGTAAGCACCAGTGCAATGGAGAAGCACCAAAGAACTTTGGAAGTACTCAGGAGGAAAAGAAAAGAACAGAAGGCAGCCTGGCCTCACCTCTCAGCAGGGCTGTCACGGTGGCCTCCCCTCCCTTCCTGAAATTCCTTCTTTGGCTTTTGCGATACTGAGCTCACTGGCTTTTCCCACTGGCTGCTCCTTCTCCCTCTCTCTTAATGGTGGTTGGTGCTATGCCATCTCTTCTTCACTAGCTATAATCCCCACGGGTGATTTTAGCTAATCCCATGGCTGTAGCAGCATGACTGGGCTGAGGGCCACGTCTCCAGCCCTGACCTTCCCCTGAGTTTCAGACCCAGACCCTATGGCCTACTTAACATCTGTTCTTGGAAGCCAAGGTTAATAAGTATAAAAACAAATTTTTGTTTTATGCCTCCCCTCACCCCAAACCTGCTCCTCCCTATGCTTTAATAATAGTTACAGGTGTCGGGCTCCATAACCTCGTGGTTAAGTTTTGTGCACTCTGCTTTGGCAGCCAGGATTCAGCTCCCAGGCATGGACCTACAGCACTCATTGCTGCCATGCTGTGGTGGTGACCCACATACAAAAGAGAAAGAGTGACACAGATGTTAGCTCAGGGTGAATCTTCCTCAAGCAAAAATAGGAAGATTGGCAATAGATATTATCTCAGAACCAAACTTCCTCATCAAAAAAAAAGAGAGGAAGAAAGGAAGAAAGAAGGAAAGAAAAGATGGAAAGGGGTAAGGAAGGAAGCAAGCAAGGAATGAGGAAAGAAAGAGAGAGAGAGAAAGAGAGAGAGAAAGATAGAAAGAAAGAAGAAAGGAAAGGAAGGGAAAGAAAGAAAGGAAGGAAGGAAGGAAGAAAGAAAAAAGAAAGAATAATTCATTCTGTCCTGTCATCATTCAGGACTCAACTTAATTGGCATCCACTCATAGGGGACTTTCTTGATGAGCCACCCACACCCCAACATCTCCACCAAACCAAGTCTCTTCTATCACATTATCCTAAGTGTCAGTCAGGGTTCTTGGTTACGAGCAAGGGCAAGCAGCTGACTAATTGGATATGTATATATTAGAGCTTAGCAGGTGGCCCACAGGCCTTTGAGGAGTCCGGATGGCCAGGCTTTGAGACCACTCATCCAGGAGCCACACCCTGAGTCACACCACCAGAGCTGGTCCAGTAGAAGCCGGTCCATTAATCCTGGCCAAACATCACAGCTCAAACCACTATTCCACTGACTGTAGACACTTGCCCTGCCCCAGAACTGCTGCCACCACTGCCTCAGGCAACTGCAGGTGGCTGATACTCTGACTGCCATTGTCAACAGCATAGATCCTGTGGGCCACCTCCCTTCATGTCACTAGCTTGTGTTTGAAAGTCTGTGGTAGGTGCATCTGATTGGAAGAGCCCAGGTCATGTGCAGTCTCAGCCACAAAGGAGGCTGGGAAAGTATCCGGCATTCATAGCGGGAGGTGGGCTCTGCCTCGTAAGGTAGAAAATTCCACAGATACGTGAAGGAAGTTCAGATGCCAGGCAACAGAGATGAAATCTATGCCACATCCTTTTTATTTTCTTCACAGCACTTATCACTGTCTGAAGTTGTTTGTTTTCCCTGCTTTTTTCAGCAGTGTCCCTCACTAGAATGGACGCTCCATGAGAGCAGGGACCTGATCTTCTTGTTCATCACTGTGTCCAAGCAACCGCAACAGCTCCGAGCTCATTAAGCATTTACTGAATGAAGGCTGGCTGAGGGCCCAGAGGGAGAAAAATTTGTATCAAATAGGTAGAATTTCAAGGAAGGGAGAACAGTCCAGTGTCAAATCCCACAAGATGGTCCTGAAAGACTAGGACTGACCAGTGACAGTTGACTTTGCTAATTTTAGGAAGTTGTTAGTGACCCAATCAAGAGCAATTTCAGAGGAGTGATGGGCCAGAAGCCACACTGCAGCGGGTTGAGCGGAAAATGGTGGCAACAGAGAAAGCTGGAATGATTTTCTTCTGGTGTGTACAAACTAATGGAGAAACTGGATTATTGTTTAGAAGCGTTAATATTTTCAGTTTCTTGTTTCTGCAATGAGACCAAAGACCATGTTAGGTGCAAGCTGCAAGACAAGGAAAGAGCGTCAGTGTCGGAAGGTGACAGACACGTACTTGAACCAAAACTGCCTCGTTCTAGGCAGGACCAAGGCCTGGGAAAGTTGTCTCTCAGCTTTATTTCCCTATCCATAAAAAGAGAGAATTCTCTTCGTATAAATACAAAGTTAATGTGATGTGAAAGCAGAGAGGAGATGCAGCGTGGTGTTTGCCCTGCTTCTTCCTTTCCTCAATCTCAGCTGTTCTCTCACCAGGTTCCCAGGCTGTCAAAGACCCCAGCTCATCCTGCACGTTGCAAAGGACTGTGGGGGGGTCTGTGCAGCTGCAACTGACCTTCTCCCCGTCTCCTGACATCCGAGAGATTGAGCGGATTCGGGATTCTGGTTATGAGAGAGATTTGTTTCTGGCATCCTGGAAACCTTATACCTCTAATCCTGAATGGTACGGCCTTGAAGAAAAATACAAACACAGATTCAGCCTAACAGAGCTGGAGTTCTTGATCATCAGAAACCTCAGTATGGAAATAAGTGGACTGTATACAGCGAAAATCATGTTCCAGTCAGGAAAATCCCAGGAGGAAGCCATCAGGCTCTGTTTATATGGTAAGGTTTATAGGGACCATGCCCCAAACAGGCATTCCAACAAGCACTTTATCTAAAGTAAGTTAAATTAGAAGCAGGTAAAGAAAAAAAAAAACATTTTCTAGGAGTTTTTGCATTTCTTCTGATGCACTAAAGATAAAACTAGATTCTAAAGATTACATCCCAGGAAAAACTAGTCATAATTTTTTAAAAAGTATAAAGTGTACATGAAATGGGGAGAGAGAAGGACCTACTGAAAAGGATAAAAAAAAAAAACCTTTCTTCAATCATAAAAATACTGCAAAATTGATTATTAGAAATATATAAATTATATCCAAAATGTCCTGAATTGGTTGATTGAAAATCTGATTTAAAAATTCTTAAATGACCCAAAAAGTTGGCGACAACAAAACAGAACACCAAAAAGATGAAATAAAAACACCAAGAAGGAGATTGATGTTAGGATGAGTCATTAGGTAAAACACTTTGAGACCAATTGACCTGAAGTCCAACTGGAGAGATCTCAGGGCACAGCTCTGTCCTGCTCTGTCCAAGTCACAGATGCAGAAGGAGACCCAGCCACTGTGCCCTGGAGTTCCCAGGTCAATGAGGAGCCCACTACCCTGCCCCAGGAAGCAGAGAACCTGGGCAGATGTGCAGTGGAGAAAGCAGCAAAAAGGGAGGAGGGGGAGCAGAGCCTAGGGGCATCCAACCTGCCAGAGCTCTCGCCCATTGTTCCTCTCTGCCTCCACCCTCCGTCTCCTCTGCTTGGCTGATCCCAGCAGCCTCCTAATGGGCCTTCCTGCCTCTCATCTCTTCCTCCTTCCAAATCACCCTCCAACCAGATCATATTTGGATCTTTTTAAAAATGCAGTACTCTTCCTGTTATTCCCCTGCTTAAAACCAAAGAATTCTTCTTGTCCCCACCCCCACAGGATAATGGCCCTCAGGAAAAGTCCAACCCCACACAGGATCTGGTCCCTGCCTGCCTCTCTAGCCTCATTTCCCAACACTTTCCCTCATGGGCCATGCTCCAAATGAGCTACCCTTCACTCACCCACCGGGCCCTTTCTCTTCTCCTGGACATATGCTGGTGGCTCTCCAGGGGACATCCATTTCGCATGCTTCCCCTGCACAACCAGCAAATCCTCACCTAGTGGGAGCAGGGGAGGGGTGAGGGACTCCAACATGGGGGATGGGAATGCTTGTAAGAAGAGACTGGGGTGACTGGCTTGACTGTCCAAGCTGGAGTTTTCAGTTGGTGAAGGGTGGAGAATACACCCACTGCCCCCTGGCCTCCAGCTCTTGATTCCTGATCTTGTCTTTGTCCTCCTTGGCTGATAAATTCCTTGCATAGCTCTCTCAGTGACATCCTACTGGTACAGTCT
Source organism: Equus quagga (assembly GCF_021613505.1). Lineage (NCBI taxonomy): Eukaryota > Metazoa > Chordata > Mammalia > Perissodactyla > Equidae > Equus > Equus quagga. The sequence goes on from NW_025803214.1 coordinate 11,111, forward strand.
CATCCTATCTCTTTTGGCAGCAAGACATGGAAACCTACTCAAATTAGGTCAATTAAGAGGGTTTTCATTATAAAGATACATAGATCTCTAGGAAGAAGATGAATACAGGAGCTCCTCTGGCCCTCATGCTCAGGGACGGGAAAGCTGATGGGGGCTCTCTTCTCTCTGTCAGGGGCCGGATGGTCCCTCACCTTTGCTCTCACTGTCTCTCTTTCTCTTTCTCTCTCCTGTCAGCTTTATTCTCCTGGGCTTCTGCACACGGTAGGCCTTCTGCAGCTATGGGTCTTCCTGGATCAGAGCGCAAAGGGACTTTCCTGGTGCACTCCACATGGAAAATTCCAGGGAAGGACCCTTGTTGGCTGGGCTTGGGTCTCAAGACTGCCCCTAGATGGCTGACTGGCCAGAGGAATAGTATATTCTATTGCCACGGTCTGGGACTTGTGCCCTCCCCTGTAATGAGGGTTAGGGTGCTGTGACATCATATCAAAAACACAAGGTTGGAGCAGCAGAGAAGTTGCCAAAAGAAGAAGTGCTACTGATGTGGGGTCGGTGAGCTGAGGAGTCGAAAGAAAGATTTCTTAGACTCTCAAGATCTGGCAGTAGTGCTCTTTTATTTAGAGAATAGAATAGCATGGGGACAGGGCCCATGGGCAGGCAGAGCTGCTGCGTGGGGACAGGACCCACGGGCAGTCAGAGATGCTGCTGGCATGGGGAGCTGTGGCTGCCGCTGCTTCTTCTGCTGCTGCAAAGTTGGGTGGGGAGTAAGGCTTAATTTAAGGCATAGGTATGTGAGTTATCTCTTTACAAGACAAAGAATATGTAAACAAGTTAAAATGGTATCAGTGCCTGTAGGGTCCGGCCATTTGGTGGTCCCACAACTTTTAGATAAGAATCAAACTGGATTGAGTAAATGGCAGAAGTCACCTCTTGAATTTTATCCTCAGGTAAAGACAAAGGAGGATTGGGGTGGGGGGGGTCAGTTACATGAGGTTGCCAGACAGTAACCAGTTTAAGTTCTGGCCTCTGGCATTGATTAAGAGCTTCTAGAGATAAGACCATCCCCCTTCTTCCTGGCACAGAGAGGGAAGCATCTTCACAGATAGAGGTTTTCCTTAGAAATGTAAATCTTTCCCAACAACGGAAACGCAAATTCCACTCCTTGGAGCCTGAATCTCATCTGTACTTTTAAAACTAACCAGCCTAAAAATCCTCATTTAAAATTAAGCAGCTTAAAAATCCTCATCACTACTAGCTGGTTTCCTTTTGCCTTGTTTTCCATTCCCTGACATCCCATCAATGCCCAAGTTCAGTCTTCCAACAACACTCGCTCTCTCCCCATCGCCTGTAGGACTAAGTACTCATCACAGCATTAGGCCCTCCACAACTGATGCCATCATTCCAGCCTTGTTTCCAGCCAAACACGTTGTTCCTCAAATACAGCCTCTCTCTCCCTCATGGCTTTCAGAACTGCCATGGCCTACGAAAACGATTTTCTGATCCATATTAAATGAATATTTCCATTTTGAAGTCTCAAAGTTCTTTCTCTTAGTTCTTTTATGGATGGTGTTTCTCTCTGCCTGCCACTACCACTGTTTGCGTGTGGTCTACTCTCCACTTGAGAGCAGGGTCCCTGCCCAGTGTTTTCTAGAGCTCCCAGCAGGCATTCAGGAAGTACTGTATTCCTGTAACCAGATAGAGTTAAGCAATATTTAAAGGATACCTACAGAAACACAACTACTTTTTCTAGGATTTTTGATTATTCAAGCCTGATTACTATTCTTTCACCTATTGAAAAGAGCACAATAAAGGTTCAGATAAACCAATTATTGAGTGCATACTCTAAATGCCTGAGAGCATGAACCTTCTAAACACCCATCTGTGCTTCCCTACACTTTTTAATAGACAGTCCATTTGGTTTTATATTTAAATTGTTATCTGTTCATTAAATCATATCTTTTAAACAGCTACTTAAAATATCATTTTCCCCAGACACATGTTCAAACAGTCTTGAGGGGGCCCACACATTTGCATTTTTAATAACTGCCCCAGATCAGGAGCTGGCAAACTCTACACCATTGGTCAAATCCAGCCAAGTGTCTGTTTTGTAAATAAAGTTTTATTGGAACACAGCCACATCCATTCATTAACGTCTTGTGTTTGGCTCCTTTCATGCTATAATGTCAAAGTTGTGTAGTTGTGACAGAGCCCATATGGCTGGTGAAACCTAAAATATTTGCTATCTGACCCTTTAGAGAAAAGGTTGCCTCCCCTGCCTAGATGAATCTACTGACAGCTGATCCAGGTAACTTCAGAGGGTTAACATGAGGATTAAATGAGTCCATGTAAACCCTTGGAGCCGTGACTGGAAATGCATACCTGCTCAATGAGTGCTAGCTGTGGTTTTCTTTTCATCTGCTAATGGAGTAAATTACATTAATAAACTTCCTGATTACACTAACTTTGCATTCCTATAATAAACCTAACTTGATCGTGATGTATTGTGTGACTGTATTTGCTAATATTTAATTTAGGAATTTTAAGTTCTCTGTTTATCACTGACATTAACCCATGGATTTGCAAGTGGGTTTTGTCTTGTGGTGGTGGTGGTATTCTCCTTGTCTGATGTGAGCATTCAAGTTCAACTATCCTTTCAGAATGACCTGAGAAACATTTTGCCTTTTTCTAAGCTCTGAAACTGTGTCTGTAACACAGGAATTTCATTTTCCTTGGCCATTGGGTAGCACTCACCCCTGAAACCATATGCACTTCGTGCCCTTTGTAAGGACAGATCATTGTCCACCTTTCTACTTTCTTCTGAGGCTGTGGGTGTATTCAGGATTGCTGCTGCTTCTTAATAGAATTTTGATCATTTACACTTTCCTGGAAAAACATTATTTCATTTACATTTTCAAATTAATTGGCATATAGTTGTACATAGTATTTCCTTATAACTTTTTTAATATCTTATCTGTAATTATGATCCAATGCTCATTGCTAGTGATATTTATTGTAGCTTTGATCTTTTAGTTGGATATCACTATTTTCTCTTTTGATTGGCCTGTTTTGAAAAAATCAACTTTTAATTTGGCTGATCAAATCTCCTTTTTTATTGTTATCTATGCATATAAGTTAAGAATATGTTTGACTGCAATTAGCATAAAACTTGATTTTCAAAGGTTTAAGCAAATTCGTTTTTCTCATGTAACAAGAAGTCAAGAGATAGCATTTGCTGGTGTTGGGCCATTTGCTCGGCACTGTCATGGGGACCCAGGCTCGCTCTGTCTTCCTGCCCTGCCATCCTCAGCACATAGACTTTTGTCCTCGTGCTTGTTGCCTCGTGGTCCAGAGGTGGCTGTTGCTCCAGACATCACTCCACAATAAAGGCAGCAAAGGAGAGAAGGACAAGGGGAAGGTCCTTCTCGGTCTGGGGATCTGTCTTTTCAGGAGTGAAGACCTTTCCTCCCCCAGCAGATCCCCCTACTTCCCTGGTCAGCACCAATGCAGCTGCAAGAAAGACCGAAACCAAGACTTTGGCTCTCTAGATTCCACAGCAGAGGAAGCGAGGACGGAGAGGGAAGTGGGGCTGCGTGTGGATGGGCCGCCTCTCAGATTGGTCACGTGGCCGTTACTGGCTGCTTTTACCTGTGTCACATCCTTTGCTCTGGTCTACCCACCACAGTAAAATAATCCACTGGAGTAATAGTGGATTTGAAAATTTCTCCTTGAATTTCCAACAGTGTTTTGGCTTTGATTTTGTTTTGTTTTGCT
>NW_025803215.1:0-2828 GCF_021613505.1 Equus quagga
CCCACAGTGGTGGAAAGGTTTGACCACATAAAAATGCAGGTTCAGGAGACCCTCACATTCTTCTAGCATATGAAAGCAATTACACTATTCACTTTCTAATAATTATATATAACACATATATAAAATACTTAGGTGCTCTCATGAGTTTTCAGAAATGTTAGGAATAATGCCATCAAAGATGAAAAAACATCCCGTCCCCTCAAAAGAACAATCCTGTGGTGTCCATTTGAAGGAAACCCCTCCAATTCATAAGCTCACACTAAACAAAAAAGAAAGGAAAACATCCTGTTCCCTTTGCTATTCTACACCTTGAAGCTGTTATTGCTCTTCCCCAATTTTCGACACCATGTGCTGGACGTCTAAGCATAAGGAAATGAAACCTGTGATCAGCTACCTGGGCTCCGGGGCTTTCTGGATCATTGAAATTTAAGACTTCCAGCCACTCCTGTGATGAAAAGATGGTGAAAATTTCCCATTTCTCCCCTGATACTCAATTAGGATGTTACTAAAACTTACACCTTCTCTCCCAAGCTCACCTCAGTTACTCCTTAGATGGCTGCATCTAACGACTCAGACCTCTTTGTGGTGGTTCCACTGGGGGATCACAGTGGACTCACAGAAATGTCACTCCACTCATGATTCACTCAGGATGAGCTAGAACAGGGCAGGTGAAGGCAACTGTCTCTCTAAGTGGGAGGACCTCCATGGTTTAGGGGGGTGTATGTTGCACACTCTAGTCTGTACAGCAGCAAAATGAAAATGTCAAAGACCATAACATTTAAAATATTTAACGGTAATATAAAAATCCTCTGAAATGACAATAAAGACAAAAGACAACACAAATATCTGTGGCTTAGATCAACAGGAAGTCGCAAGTCCCAGGTAATAATAATGACATCCTCTCTCACTCCTACCCTCATAGAAAAGATATAAACACACCTCAGCCTGTCAGCTCAATGCTACTCTTTAGTTTTCTTCAAAGGCCTTACTTCTATTCTATAAAACAAAGCTTCACTGTGTCCATCATTTCTGCATTTCCACAAACATGGAAGCAGCAGGACTGTCAGGACTTGTCTGTTTCATGCTCTGTATGCAGATCCCACTGTGTCTCAGCTCTGCTACAGTGTGTACACTGACTCCACACTGCATGGCTTGTGGCGGACGCTGAAACGCTACCAGCAAGAGCACAGTCTCGGAGAAGGAAAGGCTTCAGAGTGGCACAGTGGTCCTCTTTCCCTGGCTGGGTTTGCACTGACTCACTATTTACCTAAACGCAAAGGCCTCAGCTGAGTCTAAGGAGATATTGAAATTATTACGGAGGATGCCAAGAAGTGAATTTATGTATTTAATTGAGTTACTTAATGGTAAACAGTGTCTAATACACTATAGGAAATACATTGGTGTTTTGACTGTAAGTAGGAAAGGCAAAGCTGTTCCAGAGGACCAGGAGCTGGCTGCATCCACTGCAAGGCCAAGTCTTACCCTGCTGAAGAGAAAAGGGTCCAACAGCTTGGTCATTAAAACTGAACAGTTTCCAAGACAAAACTAACAGCATTTTGTTACCATACAGGTAAAAACGGTAAAGGATAAAAGTCCAAATCATAAATGGCTCTTTTCCTTTTTCTTACTAAAATGACTCACTGGAACTGCTTAAAAATTAACTTACCTTCACTACATTCTTTTTGCCTTCTAGAAAACAATGGTTTGGTTCACAAAAAAAAAGTTTACAAGAGATAGAATTAAGTTTCCCTCCTATTATCATTGAAGACAGAACATAACCTGCCTCCTTGAATAACAGTCAAATCCACAAACAGAGACCAAGATCTTGTATGAAGTCCTTCGAGCACTGTTACTGTTACACCTCATGGTCCTTTAGGGCTGTGGTCATTTTTACTAGAATTCCTTACACCCCTCTCTTTGACTACAGGTGCAATCCTGCAGGTCACTGGAAGAGGGCACTGAAGAAAAACATGGTGGTTAATTTTTGCATTAAAAATGAATGAGAAATTATTTTCATGACAAAATTTATAACTGTAAAAGAATAAGAAATACAGGTTGCCTGATGAAGAAACACCTCAATTGGTTCGCACATGATAAAATTGACTCAAAATGTATTATGATTAAATGAAGAACACTGCAAAGTATATCTGAAAATCCATAATCAAAAATGGATATTAATAGTCCGTAAAAGTGAAATCCACAATAATATTTATTAACATAGGATGGACTGGAACAGTTGATAAGAAATATCAATGAAACAACGAGAGAAGTGTTCATTTCACAAACAGATGGATGTAGTTTTACTGACATACACTCAAAGGTCATTGACAACACATTGAGGGAATACATTCAAGCTACAAGTAACCAGAAACACACACAGTCTTCCCAACATGAGAAAGGTGATTGTTCTCACGTGGAAGAACTGGGTCAAGGCAGCTGCTGCACAAGGCAGCAGAGAAACAAACTCGCAGGTGCTTCTTTTTACATCCCATTGTAGATGCCATGGTGAAGCAGGAAAATGTGCTCACTAGCACTATCAACAGCAAAGGTGTTTCCTATACACGTTAGACCGTATTCAGATATCATCTAGAGAAAAGGGGAATCAGAGAATACTTCCACCCACAAAGGTCTGAATTGGCTTCCTGGTGGACACAAGAGGCCTTACAGAAAGATCCTAACTCCAATGGATCTTTGATGTGAAACTGGTGGAAAATGCACCTCTAACAAAATGGAGATCAACTAATTATTGGTGGTTTTCAAGATACTCTTGAGAAGAAGGGTGAAGAGTCCAGAAAAAGGGATGGAAGGTGGTGTCCTTGAAGCTCCTA
>NW_025803216.1:0-2828 GCF_021613505.1 Equus quagga
TAGGAGCTTCAAGGACACCACCTTCCATCCCTTTTTCTGGACTCTTCACCCTTCTTCTCAAGAGTATCTTGAAAACCACCAATAATTAGTTGATCTCCATTTTGTTAGAGGTGCATTTTCCACCAGTTTCACATCAAAGATCCATTGGAGTTAGGATCTTTCTGTAAGGCCTCTTGTGTCCACCAGGAAGCCAATTCAGACCTTTGTGGGTGGAAGTATTCTCTGATTCCCCTTTTCTCTAGATGATATCTGAATACGGTCTAACGTGTATAGGAAACACCTTTGCTGTTGATAGTGCTAGTGAGCACATTTTCCTGCTTCACCATGGCATCTACAATGGGATGTAAAAAGAAGCACCTGCGAGTTTGTTTCTCTGCTGCCTTGTGCAGCAGCTGCCTTGACCCAGTTCTTCCACGTGAGAACAATCACCTTTCTCATGTTGGGAAGACTGTGTGTGTTTCTGGTTACTTGTAGCTTGAATGTATTCCCTCAATGTGTTGTCAATGACCTTTGAGTGTATGTCAGTAAAACTACATCCATCTGTTTGTGAAATGAACACTTCTCTCGTTGTTTCATTGATATTTCTTATCAACTGTTCCAGTCCATCCTATGTTAATAAATATTATTGTGGATTTCACTTTTACGGACTATTAATATCCATTTTTGATTATGGATTTTCAGATATACTTTGCAGTGTTCTTCATTTAATCATTATACATTTTGAGTCAATTTTATCATGTGCGAACCAATTCAGGTGTTTCTTCATCAGGCAACCTGTATTTCTTATTCTTTTACAGTTATAAATTTTGTCATGAAAATAATTTCTCATTCATTTTTAATCCAAAAATTAACCACCATGTTTTTCTTCAGTGCCCTCTTCCAGTGACCTGAAGGATTGCACCTGTAGTCAAAGAGAGGGGTGTAAGGAATTCTAGTAAAAATGACCACAGCCCTAAAGGACCATGAGGTGTAACAGTAACAGTGCTCGAAGGACTTCATACAAGATCTTGGTCTCTGTTTGTGGATTTGACTGTTATTCAAGGAGGCAGGTTATGTTCTGTCTTCAATGATAATAGGAGGGAAACTTAATTCTATCTCTTGTAAACTTTTTTTTTGTGAACCAAACCATTGTTTTCTAGAAGGCAAAAAGAATGTAGTGAAGGTAAGTTAATTTTTAAGCAGTTCCAGTGAGTCATTTTAGTAAGAAAAAGGAAAAGAGCCATTTATGATTTGGACTTTTATCCTTTACCATTTTTACCTGTATGGTAACAAAATGCTGTTAGTTTTGTCTTGGAAACTGTTCAGTTTTAATGACCAAGCTGTTGGACCCTTTTCTCTTCAGCAGGGTAAGACTTGGCCTTGCAGTGGATGCAGCCAGCTCCTGGTCCTCTGGAACAGCTTTGCCTTTCCTACTTACAGTCAAAACACCAATGTATTTTCTATAGTGTATTAGACACTGTTTACCATTAAGTAACTCAATTAAATACATAAATTCACTTCTTGGCATCCTCCGTAATAATTTCAATATCTCCTTAGACTCAGCTGAGGCCTTTGCGTTTAGGTAAATAGTGAGTCAGTGCAAACCCAGCCAGGGAAAGAGGACCACTGTGCCACTCTGAAGCCTTTCCTTCTCCGAGACTGTGCTCTTGCTGGTAGCGTTTCAGCGTCCGCCACAAGCCATGCAGTGTGGAGTCAGTGTACACACTGTAGCAGAGCTGAGACACAGTGGGATCTGCATACAGAGCATGAAACAGACAAGTCCTGACAGTCCTGCTGCTTCCATGTTTGTGGAAATGCAGAAATGATGGACACAGTGAAGCTTTGTTTTATAGAATAGAAGTAAGGCCTTTGAAGAAAACTAAAGAGTAGCATTGAGCTGACAGGCTGAGGTGTGTTTATATCTTTTCTATGAGGGTAGGAGTGAGAGAGGATGTCATTATTATTACCTGGGACTTGCGACTTCCTGTTGATCTAAGCCACAGATATTTGTGTTGTCTTTTGTCTTTATTGTCATTTCAGAGGATTTTTATATTACCGTTAAATATTTTAAATGTTATGGTCTTTGACATTTTCATTTTGCTGCTGTACAGACTAGAGTGTGCAACATACACCCCCCTAAACCATGGAGGTCCTCCCACTTAGAGAGACAGTTGCCTTCACCTGCCCTGTTCTAGCTCATCCTGAGTGAATCATGAGTGGAGTGACATCTCTGTGAGTCCACTGTGATCCCCCAGTGGAACCACCACAAAGAGGTCTGAGTCGTTAGATGCAGCCATCTAAGGAGTAACTGAGGTGAGCTTGGGAGAGAAGGTGTAAGTTTTAGTAACATCCTAATTGAGTATCAGGGGAGAAATGGGAAATTTTCACCATCTTTTCATCACAGGAGTGGCTGGAAGTCTTAAATTTCAATGATCCAGAAAGCCCCGGAGCCCAGGTAGCTGATCACAGGTTTCATTTCCTTATGCTTAGACGTCCAGCACATGGTGTCGAAAATTGGGGAAGAGCAATAACAGCTTCAAGGTGTAGAATAGCAAAGGGAACAGGATGTTTTCCTTTCTTTTTTGTTTAGTGTGAGCTTATGAATTGGAGGGGTTTCCTTCAAATGGACACCACAGGATTGTTCTTTTGAGGGGACGGGATGTTTTTTCATCTTTGATGGCATTATTCCTAACATTTCTGAAAACTCATGAGAGCACCTAAGTATTTTATATATGTGTTATATATAATTATTAGAAAGTGAATAGTGTAATTGCTTTCATATGCTAGAAGAATGTCAGGGTTTCCTGAACCTGCATTTTTATGTGGTCAAACCTTTCCACCACTGTGGG
>NW_025803217.1:0-2828 GCF_021613505.1 Equus quagga
CCCACAGTGGTGGAAAGGTTTGACCACATAAAAATGCAGGTTCAGGAAACCCTGACATTCTTCTAGCATATGAAAGCAATTACACTATTCACTTTCTAATAATTATATATAACACATATATAAAATACTTAGGTGCTCTCATGAGTTTTCAGAAATGTTAGGAATAATGCCATCAAAGATGAAAAAACATCCCGTCCCCTCAAAAGAACAATCCTGTGGTGTCCATTTGAAGGAAACCCCTCCAATTCATAAGCTCACACTAAACAAAAAAGAAAGGAAAACATCCTGTTCCCTTTGCTATTCTACACCTTGAAGCTGTTATTGCTCTTCCCCAATTTTCGACACCATGTGCTGGACGTCTAAGCATAAGGAAATGAAACCTGTGATCAGCTACCTGGGCTCCGGGGCTTTCTGGATCATTGAAATTTAAGACTTCCAGCCACTCCTGTGATGAAAAGATGGTGAAAATTTCCCATTTCTCCCCTGATACTCAATTAGGATGTTACTAAAACTTACACCTTCTCTCCCAAGCTCACCTCAGTTACTCCTTAGATGGCTGCATCTAACGACTCAGACCTCTTTGTGGTGGTTCCACTGGGGGATCACAGTGGACTCACAGAAATGTCACTCCACTCATGATTCACTCAGGATGAGCTAGAACAGGGCAGGTGAAGGCAACTGTCTCTCTAAGTGGGAGGACCTCCATGGTTTAGGGGGGTGTATGTTGCACACTCTAGTCTGTACAGCAGCAAAATGAAAATGTCAAAGACCATAACATTTAAAATATTTAACGGTAATATAAAAATCCTCTGAAATGACAATAAAGACAAAAGACAACACAAATATCTGTGGCTTAGATCAACAGGAAGTCGCAAGTCCCAGGTAATAATAATGACATCCTCTCTCACTCCTACCCTCATAGAAAAGATATAAACACACCTCAGCCTGTCAGCTCAATGCTACTCTTTAGTTTTCTTCAAAGGCCTTACTTCTATTCTATAAAACAAAGCTTCACTGTGTCCATCATTTCTGCATTTCCACAAACATGGAAGCAGCAGGACTGTCAGGACTTGTCTGTTTCATGCTCTGTATGCAGATCCCACTGTGTCTCAGCTCTGCTACAGTGTGTACACTGACTCCACACTGCATGGCTTGTGGCGGACGCTGAAACGCTACCAGCAAGAGCACAGTCTCGGAGAAGGAAAGGCTTCAGAGTGGCACAGTGGTCCTCTTTCCCTGGCTGGGTTTGCACTGACTCACTATTTACCTAAACGCAAAGGCCTCAGCTGAGTCTAAGGAGATATTGAAATTATTACGGAGGATGCCAAGAAGTGAATTTATGTATTTAATTGAGTTACTTAATGGTAAACAGTGTCTAATACACTATAGGAAATACATTGGTGTTTTGACTGTAAGTAGGAAAGGCAAAGCTGTTCCAGAGGACCAGGAGCTGGCTGCATCCACTGCAAGGCCAAGTCTTACCCTGCTGAAGAGAAAAGGGTCCAACAGCTTGGTCATTAAAACTGAACAGTTTCCAAGACAAAACTAACAGCATTTTGTTACCATACAGGTAAAAACGGTAAAGGATAAAAGTCCAAATCATAAATGGCTCTTTTCCTTTTTCTTACTAAAATGACTCACTGGAACTGCTTAAAAATTAACTTACCTTCACTACATTCTTTTTGCCTTCTAGAAAACAATGGTTTGGTTCACAAAAAAAAAGTTTACAAGAGATAGAATTAAGTTTCCCTCCTATTATCATTGAAGACAGAACATAACCTGCCTCCTTGAATAACAGTCAAATCCACAAACAGAGACCAAGATCTTGTATGAAGTCCTTCGAGCACTGTTACTGTTACACCTCATGGTCCTTTAGGGCTGTGGTCATTTTTACTAGAATTCCTTACACCCCTCTCTTTGACTACAGGTGCAATCCTTCAGGTCACTGGAAGAGGGCACTGAAGAAAAACATGGTGGTTAATTTTTGGATTAAAAATGAATGAGAAATTATTTTCATGACAAAATTTATAACTGTAAAAGAATAAGAAATACAGGTTGCCTGATGAAGAAACACCTGAATTGGTTCGCACATGATAAAATTGACTCAAAATGTATAATGATTAAATGAAGAACACTGCAAAGTATATCTGAAAATCCATAATCAAAAATGGATATTAATAGTCCGTAAAAGTGAAATCCACAATAATATTTATTAACATAGGATGGACTGGAACAGTTGATAAGAAATATCAATGAAACAACGAGAGAAGTGTTCATTTCACAAACAGATGGATGTAGTTTTACTGACATACACTCAAAGGTCATTGACAACACATTGAGGGAATACATTCAAGCTACAAGTAACCAGAAACACACACAGTCTTCCCAACATGAGAAAGGTGATTGTTCTCACGTGGAAGAACTGGGTCAAGGCAGCTGCTGCACAAGGCAGCAGAGAAACAAACTCGCAGGTGCTTCTTTTTACATCCCATTGTAGATGCCATGGTGAAGCAGGAAAATGTGCTCACTAGCACTATCAACAGCAAAGGTGTTTCCTATACACGTTAGACCGTATTCAGATATCATCTAGAGAAAAGGGGAATCAGAGAATACTTCCACCCACAAAGGTCTGAATTGGCTTCCTGGTGGACACAAGAGGCCTTACAGAAAGATCCTAACTCCAATGGATCTTTGATGTGAAACTGGTGGAAAATGCACCTCTAACAAAATGGAGATCAACTAATTATTGGTGGTTTTCAAGATACTCTTGAGAAGAAGGGTGAAGAGTCCAGAAAAAGGGATGGAAGGTGGTGTCCTTGAAGCTCCTA
>NW_025803218.1:0-7873 GCF_021613505.1 Equus quagga
TGTCATGCAAACTTTGAGGATATGCAGGAATGCACACTAGAGGTAAAACCAGGTAGATAGAAACAATTTGGGACTTTTGTCATCACACCTCTTTCTTGAAGGCATGAAAGGACTGACTGGATAAAAACGTCTTGAATGTTCACAGCATGAGAAAGACTTAAGTTGGCCTACATCCTTCTATGTGAAACTCTCACCAAAAAGAAATATAAACGTGGGGCTGGCCCCGTGGCCGAGTGGTTAAGTTCCCGCGCTCCGCTGCAGGCGGCCCAGTGTTTCGTCGGTTCGAATCCTGGGCGCGGACATGGCACTGCTCATCAGACCACGCTGAGGCAGCGTCCCACATGCCAGAACTAGAGGAACCCACAACGAAGAATACACAACTATGTACCGGGGGGCTTTGGGGAGAAAAAGGAAAAAATAAAAAAAATCTTTAAAAAAAAAAAAAAAAAGAAAGAAATATAAACGTAAGTCATATGAGAAAGCTTCATGGAAATTAATTGGTACATGAGGTTCTAGAAAAGTTTCAACAGGAAAGAGTCATCATAAAAGTGTATTGTATTTATTGTATTTATCAAGCCTTTCTTAAATTGCAGCATTACACTGTGGATTTCTACTTCAGAAATGAATATTGAGGTGAGGTGATTCTGCTAGTCATCCTTCATAAATGGTAAATAAGATTCATAGGTAGTACATTTACCTGAAATCAGTTAGTTTTTTTTTTAAATAATGTTATGATAGATTACAACCTTGTGAGATTTCAGTTGTAGATTTTTGTTAGTCATGTTGTGGGAACACCACTTCCCCCTTTGTGTCCTCCCCCCACCCCCCCCTTTTCCCTGGTAACCACCGATCAGATCTCCTTGTCAACATACTAACTTCCACCTATGAGTGGAGTCATATACAGTTCGTCTTTCTCTGACTGGCTTATTTCACTTAACATAATACCCTCGAGGTCCATCCATGTTGCTGTGAATGGGCCAATTTTGTCTTTTTTTATGGCTGAGTAGTATTCCATTGTGTATATATACCATATCTTCTTTATCCCATCATCAGTTTCTGGGCATGTAGGTTGGTTCCACGTCTTGGCTATTGTAAATAATGCTGCGATGAACATAAGGGTGCAACGGACTCTTGGGATTTCTGATTTCAGGTTCTCAGGATAGATACCCAGTAATGGGATGGCTGGTTCATAGGGTATTTCTATTTTTAATTTTTTGAGAAATCTCCATACTGTTTTCCATAGTGGCTGTACCAGTTTGCATTCCCACCAACAGTGTATGAGGGTTCCTTTTTCTCCACAACCTCTCCAACATTTGTTGCTCTTGGTTTTGGATGTTTTTGCCAATCTAATGGGTGTAAGGTGATATCTTAGTGCAGTTTTGATTTGCATTTCCCTGATGATTAGAGATGATGAACATCTTTTCATGTGTCTATTGGCCATATTCATATCTTCTTTTGAGAAATGTCTGTTCATGTCCTCTGCCCATTTTTTGATTGGGTTGTTTGTTTTTTTGTTGTTAAGCCGTGTGAGTTCTTTGTATATTATGGAGATTAACCCTTTGTCAGATAAGTGGCTTGTAAATATTTTTTCCCAATTAGTGGGCTGTTTTTTTGTTTCAATCCTATTTTCCCTTGCCTTGAAGAAGCTCTTTAGTCTGATGAAGTCCCATTTGTTTATTCTTTCTATTGTTTCCCTCAACTGAGGAGTTATAGTGTCCAAAAAGATTCTTTTGAAACTGATGTCAAAAATGTACTGCCCTGGGGCTGGCCCCGTGGCCGAGTGGTTAAGTTCGCGCGCTCCGCTGCAGGCGGCCCTGTGTTTCGTTAGTTCGAATCCTGGGCGCAGACATGGCACTGCTCATCAGACCACGCTGAGGCAGCATCCCACATGCCACAACTAGAAGGACCCACAACGAAGAATACACAACTATATACCTGGGGGCTTTGGGGAGAAAAAGGAAAAAAAATAAATCTTAAAAAAAAAAAGTGTACTGCCTATGTTCTCTTCCAGAAGACTTATTGTTTCAGGCTTAATCTTTAGGTCTTTGATCCATTTTGAGTTTATTTTGGTGTGTGGTGAAAAAGAATGGTCAATTTTCAATCTTTTGCATGTGGCTGTCTAGTTTTCCCAGCACCATTTGTTGAAGAGACTTTCTTTTCTCCATTGTAGGCCCTCAGCTCCTTTGTCGAAGATTAGCTGTCCATAGATGTGTGGTTTTATCTCTGGGCTTTCAATTCTGTTCCATTGATCTGTGGAGCTGTTTTTGTATCAGTACCATGCTGTTTTGATTACTGTAGCTTTGTAGTATGTTTTGAAATCGGGGATTGTGATTCCGCCGGCTTTGTTTTTCTTGCTCAGAAATACTTTAGCAATTCACGGTCTTTTGTTGCCCCCATATGAATTTTAGGATTCTTTGTTCAATTTCTGTGAAGAATGTTCTTGGGGTTCTAATTGGGATAGCATTGAATCTGTAGATTGCTTTAGGTAGTATGGACATTCTAACTATGTTTATTCTTGCAATCCATGTGCATGGAATGTCTTTCCATCTCTTTATGTCATTGTCAATTTCTTTCAAGAAAGTCTTGTAGTTTCCATTGTATAGATCCTTCACTTCCTTGGTTAAGTTTATCCCAAGGTATTTTATTCTTTTCGTTGAGATTGTGAATGGGATTGAGTTCTTGAGTTCTTTTTCTGTTAGTTCATTGTTAGTTTATAGAAATGCTACTGATTTATGTATGTTGATTTTATACCCTGCTACTTTGCTGTAGTTGTTGATTATTTCTAATAGTTTTTCTATGGATTCTTTGGGGGTTTCTATATATAAGATCATGTCTTCTGCAAACAGTGAGAGTTTTACTTCTTCATTACCTATTTGGATTCCTTTTCTTTCTTTTTCCTGCCGAATTGCTCTGGCCAACACCTCCAGTACTATGTTGAATAGGAGTGGTGAAAGTGGCACCCTTGTCTTGTTCCTGTCCTCAGAGGGATGGCTTTCAGTTTTTGTCCATTGAGTATGATGTTGGCTGTGGGTCTGTCATATATGGCCTTTATTATGTTGAGGTACTTTCCTTCTATACCCATTTTATTGAGGGTTTTTATCATAAATGGGTGTTGGATCTTGTCGAATGCTGTCTCTGCACCTATTGAGATGATCACGTGGTTTTTGTTTCTCATTTTGTTGATGTAGTGTATCACGTTGATTGACTTGCGGATGTTGAATCATCCCTGTGTCCCTGGTATAAATCCCACTTGATCATGGTGTATAATCTTTTTGATGTATTGCTGTATTCGGTTTGCCAAAATTTTGTTGAGGATTTTTGCATCTATGTTCATCAGTGATATCGGCCTGTAGTTCTCCTTCTTTGTGTTGTCCTTGTCAGGTTTGGGGATCAGAGTGATGTTGGCTTCATAGAATGTGTTAGGGAGTACTCCATCTGTCTCAATTTTCTGGAACAGTTTGAGAAGAATAGGTATTAAGTCTTCTTTGAATGTTTGGTAGAATTCTCCAGAGAAGCCGTCTGGTCCTGGACTCTTATTTTTGGGGAGGTTTTTGATTACCGTTTCTATTTCCTTACTTGTGATTGGCCTATTCAGATTCTCCATTTCTTCCTGATTCAGTTTGGGAAGATTGTAAGAGTCTAGGAATTTGTCCGTTTCTTCCAGGTTGTTCAATTTGTTGGCACATAGTTTTTCATAGTATTCTCTTATGATCCCTTGCATTTCATTGGTATCTGTTGTGATTTCTCCTCTCTCATTCCTAATTTTATTTATTTGCGATTTCTCTCTTCTTTTCTTGGTGAGTCTGGCTAATCGTTTGTCAATTTTGTTAATTTTTTCAAAGAACCAACTCTTTGTTTCATTGATCCTTTCTATTGTCTTTTTTGTTTCAATATCGTTTATTTCTGCACTTATTTTTATTATTTCCCTCCTTCTACTGACTTTGGGCTTTATTTGTTCTTTTTCTAGTTCTGTTAGGTGTCGTTTGAGGTTGCTTATGTGAGCTTTTTCTTGTTTAGTGAGGTGAGCCTGTATTGCGATGAATTTCCCTCTTAGGACTGCTTTTGCTGCATCCCAAATGATTTGGTATGTCGTGTTCTCATTTTCATTTGTCTCCAGATAATATTTGATTTCTTCTTTAATTTCTTCAATGATCCGTTTGTTGAGAAGCGTGTTGTTTAGTCTCCACATTTTTGCACCTTTCTCTGCTTTTTTCTTGTAGTTGATTTCTAGTTTCATAGCATTATGATCAGAAAAGATGCTTGATATTATTTCAACTCTCTTGTATTTATTGATGTTTGCTTTGTTTCCCAAAATATGGTCAATCCTTGAGAATGTTCCATGCGCACTTGAGATGAATGTGTAACCTGCTGTTTTTGGATGAAGTGTTCTATATATATCTAAGTCCACCTGGTCTAATTTTTCATTTAATTCTATTATTTGCTTGTTGATTTTCTGTCTAGATGTTCTGTCCATTGGTGTTAATGGTGTGTTGAGGTCCCCTACTATTATTGTATTGTTGTTGATGTCTTCTTTTAGTTCTATTAAGAGTTGCTTTACAAATTTTGGTGCTCCTGTGTTGGGTGCGTATATATTTATAAGTGTTATGTCTTCTTGGTGGAGAGTCCCTTTTATCATTATATACTGTCCCTCTTTGTCTTTCTTTATCTGTTTTGCTTTGAAGTCTACCTTGTC
This sequence comes from Equus quagga, assembly GCF_021613505.1. Taxonomy (NCBI): domain Eukaryota; kingdom Metazoa; phylum Chordata; class Mammalia; order Perissodactyla; family Equidae; genus Equus; species Equus quagga. The sequence goes on from NW_025803218.1 coordinate 4,694, forward strand.
TGATATTAGTATAGCGACACCTGCTTTCTTTTGTTCATTATTAGCTTGGAGTATTGTTCTCTATCCCTTCACTCTGAGTCTGTGTTTGTCTTTGGGGCTGAGATGTGTTTCCTGGAGGCAGCATATTGTTGGGTCTTGTTCTTTGATCCATCCTGCCACTCTGTGTCTTTTGATTGGGGAGTTCAATCCATTTACATTTAGAGTGATTATTGAGATGTGGGGGCCTACCACTACCATTTTATGTCTTGTTTTCCGGTTTTCTTCAATTTCCTTTGTTTCTCGTCCCATGGTTTAATCTGTTCTGATGTAGAGCTGCTACTCACTGTTGTTGTCCTTCTCCTTATCTCCTCTGCTCTTGGTTTTGTAGCCCCTTTCCTTTTTTTGATTTTTCAGGAATGAGGGTTTTCCTGAGGATTTCCTGAAGAGGAGGTTTTGTAGCTATGAACTCCCTTAATTTTTGTTTATCTGGGAAAGTTTTTATTTCTCCATCGTATTTGAAGATTATTTTCACTGGGTAGAGAATTCTCGGCTGTAGATTTTTGTCCTTCAGATTTTTGAATATATCATTCCACTCTCTTCTAGCCTGTAAAGTTTCTGCTTAGAAATCTGCTGATAGCCTGAGGTGGGTTCCTTTGTAGGTTAGTTTCTTTTGCCTGGCTGTCCTTAGTATTTTCTCCTTGTCGTTGACTTTTGCTAGCTTCACTACTGTATGCCGTGGGGTTGGTCTTCCTGCATTGATAAAGTTTGGAGATCTATTTGCTTCTGTCACCTGAAGATCCATCTCTCTCACGAGATTTGGGAAGTTCTCAGCCATTATTTCTTTGAATAGGCTTTCGGCCCCTTTCTCCTTCTCTTCTCCCTCTGGTATACCTATAATCCTTACGTTGCATCTCCTAATTGTGTCTGATAATTCTCGGAGAGTTTCTTCATGTCTTTTTAGTCTTACTTCCCTCTCCTCCTCTGCCTGCAGCATTTCTATATTGTGATCTTCCAAATTGCTAATTCTTTCCTCCATATTATCGGCCCTACTGTTCAGTGCATGTAGATTTTTCTTAATCTCCTCTATTGTGTTCTTCATTTCCAATATTTCTGTTTGGTTCTTCTTTATCGTATCAAACTCTTTTTTGACATAGCTCCTGAACTCGTTGAGTTGTCTGTCTGAATTCTCTCTTAACTCATTGAGTATTTTAATGATGGCTGTTTTGAAGTCATCATCATTTAGGTTATATATCTCATTTTCTTTGGGATTGTTTTCTGTGTGTTATTTTCCTTCTGTTCTGGAGATTTAATGTATTTTTCCATATTGCTTGATGTTGTTGATTTGTGCCTCCGCATAGAGATAGAGTTTAGTTGCTCCTTCCACTTGTTTCTGCTGCTGTGGTGGGGGAGCAGCTGTTTATATTGCACCAACCAGGAACCATATCCGCAGTTGCTAACTGGGCTTGGGCCCCTCCTTGTAGTCACAGTGGTCCTTTGGATTCCCTCTTCTGCCGTGGGGGCTGTCACGGGGGGGCTTCAGGCTGCTGGTGCCTACTGTTGCAGCCCACCTAGATGTGCTCCTTCCTTGGGGTCTGCAACGGTGTTATGGGCTTTTCCAGCGGCCAGGGGTAGGATCACTTATATTTGCCGCTCCGTCACTGTCGGCACCCACAAAATCTCACTTGTCCACTATGGGTCGCAGCAGAGCTATTGGCATCTTCTACAGTCTGTGGTTAGCTCACCTAGCTATGCTACTTTTGTCCCGGGGTCTTCCACCCTTGTGGCTGCCGGATGGGTGCTTTCTACTAGTGCTGTGCAGAGGCTTTTGCTGAGGCTGCTGTGAGCCTGTAGGGTTTCCCCCTAGGCTACAGAGCTGGGTCGCTGGAACTCCACCCAGCCCCAGTCCTGTTCCCCAGGAACTCGGGGAGCCCTTTGCCCTGTCTGGGGGATAGCCGGAGATCCTGATTTCAGTGGTAGCTGGTCAGCTGCTGCCCTGCCTGGTATTCTTCTCTCTGGGACCCCCCTGCCAGTGTTGTGGATGCTGGGCGTGGCCCCTCCGCTAATAGAAGACAGAGAGTTTTGTCTGCTGCTGGGCAGAACTCTGGAGCTTCCCCTCCAGGCCACAGGGCCGGCCTCTGGAGCTCCCCCAAGCCCCAGTCCTCTCCAACATCTCCAGCAATCCCTTACCCCACGGGGCGGGCAACGGCAGCTGGGGGTCACATCGCCCTCTGAGGTTGTCTCCGGGACTTTCCCGGAGTTGTGAATGCTGGGAGTAGCCCCTCTGCTAATGGCAGACAGAGAGTTTTGTCTGCTGCCCAGGCGGAACTCTAGAGCTTCCCCTCCAGGGTGCGGAGCCGGCCTCTGCAGCTCCACCCAGCCCCAGTCCTCTCCGAGATCTCCATCAATCCCTAGCCCCACCGTGCAGGCAGTGGCAGCCAGGGGGCCTCCGTACCCTCAGTGACTCTCTCTGGGACCCACCAGGCACCGTGAACACTAGGTGGGATCCCCCCACCAATGGCAGGGAGAGACTCTCCCCGCAGGCTCAGGTGTGTAACTCTAGTTTCCCTCTGCGTTTAGGAGTAATTGTGTCACTGCTCTGTTGTGTTCTCGCTCCTGCCCTAGGTGTGTGTTGATCTTCTGGGGGCATCCGTTGGAAGAAAGCCGCTTGCGGATACTAGGCTGTTCGGTCGGGGTCGGAGAGTTTTCGCCTATTTCCACATCCTCCCAGAGGAAAGTCCGTCCGCCGATGTATAGTCGCGTGGTCTCTCAGACGTCCTGACATGCTGTCTAGATATCCTTTGTTAAGCGATGAGTGTCCAAATAATTGTAGACTCGAAGGGTAAGAGACAAAGAGGACTACTCACGGCGCCATCTTAGAACCTCCTGTCAGTTTTTTATCTTTAGTTTTTTTATAATGTTTTAATTGTTCTGTGTGAAGGGGGTATTGAAAAATGACAGTTTGTATTTGTTGTGATTTTCTTACTGGTCTTGTATTTACAGTTCCTGCATGTGCCTCATCCATTGTACATATTGCACATGTTTCAGAGAAAGCTCCTTTCTGGGCGTGGTGGGTGGAGGAGCCTGTTTTTATTTTGTGTACTATTAAACAGTTGTAAAAGAATTTATGTTTGGCAAGTTTATCCAAGAGTGTACCTCCTGTGAGTTCTTATTTTCCCATTTGGGCCTTTGCTGTGTGTCCTT
>NW_025803219.1:0-7873 GCF_021613505.1 Equus quagga
TGTCATGCAAACTTTGAGGATATGCAGGAATGCACACTAGAGGTAAAACCAGGTAGATAGAAACAATTTGGGACTTTTGTCATCACACCTCTTTCTTGAAGGCATGAAAGGACTGACTGGATAAAAACGTCTTGAATGTTCACAGCATGAGAAAGACTTAAGTTGGCCTACATCCTTCTATGTGAAACTCTCACCAAAAAGAAATATAAACGTGGGGCTGGCCCCGTGGCCGAGTGGTTAAGTTCCCGCGCTCCGCTGCAGGCGGCCCAGTGTTTCGTCGGTTCGAATCCTGGGCGCGGACATGGCACTGCTCATCAGACCACGCTGAGGCAGCGTCCCACATGCCAGAACTAGAGGAACCCACAACGAAGAATACACAACTATGTACCGGGGGGCTTTGGGGAGAAAAAGGAAAAAATAAAAAAAATCTTTAAAAAAAAAAAAAAAAAGAAAGAAATATAAACGTAAGTCATATGAGAAAGCTTCATGGAAATTAATTGGTACATGAGGTTCTAGAAAAGTTTCAACAGGAAAGAGTCATCATAAAAGTGTATTGTATTTATTGTATTTATCAAGCCTTTCTTAAATTGCAGCATTACACTGTGGATTTCTACTTCAGAAATGAATATTGAGGTGAGGTGATTCTGCTAGTCATCCTTCATAAATGGTAAATAAGATTCATAGGTAGTACATTTACCTGAAATCAGTTAGTTTTTTTTTTAAATAATGTTATGATAGATTACAACCTTGTGAGATTTCAGTTGTAGATTTTTGTTAGTCATGTTGTGGGAACACCACTTCCCCCTTTGTGTCCTCCCCCCACCCCCCCCTTTTCCCTGGTAACCACCGATCAGATCTCCTTGTCAACATACTAACTTCCACCTATGAGTGGAGTCATATACAGTTCGTCTTTCTCTGACTGGCTTATTTCACTTAACATAATACCCTCGAGGTCCATCCATGTTGCTGTGAATGGGCCAATTTTGTCTTTTTTTATGGCTGAGTAGTATTCCATTGTGTATATATACCATATCTTCTTTATCCCATCATCAGTTTCTGGGCATGTAGGTTGGTTCCACGTCTTGGCTATTGTAAATAATGCTGCGATGAACATAAGGGTGCAACGGACTCTTGGGATTTCTGATTTCAGGTTCTCAGGATAGATACCCAGTAATGGGATGGCTGGTTCATAGGGTATTTCTATTTTTAATTTTTTGAGAAATCTCCATACTGTTTTCCATAGTGGCTGTACCAGTTTGCATTCCCACCAACAGTGTATGAGGGTTCCTTTTTCTCCACAACCTCTCCAACATTTGTTGCTCTTGGTTTTGGATGTTTTTGCCAATCTAATGGGTGTAAGGTGATATCTTAGTGCAGTTTTGATTTGCATTTCCCTGATGATTAGAGATGATGAACATCTTTTCATGTGTCTATTGGCCATATTCATATCTTCTTTTGAGAAATGTCTGTTCATGTCCTCTGCCCATTTTTTGATTGGGTTGTTTGTTTTTTTGTTGTTAAGCCGTGTGAGTTCTTTGTATATTATGGAGATTAACCCTTTGTCAGATAAGTGGCTTGTAAATATTTTTTCCCAATTAGTGGGCTGTTTTTTTGTTTCAATCCTATTTTCCCTTGCCTTGAAGAAGCTCTTTAGTCTGATGAAGTCCCATTTGTTTATTCTTTCTATTGTTTCCCTCAACTGAGGAGTTATAGTGTCCAAAAAGATTCTTTTGAAACTGATGTCAAAAATGTACTGCCCTGGGGCTGGCCCCGTGGCCGAGTGGTTAAGTTCGCGCGCTCCGCTGCAGGCGGCCCTGTGTTTCGTTAGTTCGAATCCTGGGCGCAGACATGGCACTGCTCATCAGACCACGCTGAGGCAGCATCCCACATGCCACAACTAGAAGGACCCACAACGAAGAATACACAACTATATACCTGGGGGCTTTGGGGAGAAAAAGGAAAAAAAATAAATCTTAAAAAAAAAAAGTGTACTGCCTATGTTCTCTTCCAGAAGACTTATTGTTTCAGGCTTAATCTTTAGGTCTTTGATCCATTTTGAGTTTATTTTGGTGTGTGGTGAAAAAGAATGGTCAATTTTCAATCTTTTGCATGTGGCTGTCTAGTTTTCCCAGCACCATTTGTTGAAGAGACTTTCTTTTCTCCATTGTAGGCCCTCAGCTCCTTTGTCGAAGATTAGCTGTCCATAGATGTGTGGTTTTATCTCTGGGCTTTCAATTCTGTTCCATTGATCTGTGGAGCTGTTTTTGTATCAGTACCATGCTGTTTTGATTACTGTAGCTTTGTAGTATGTTTTGAAATCGGGGATTGTGATTCCGCCGGCTTTGTTTTTCTTGCTCAGAAATACTTTAGCAATTCACGGTCTTTTGTTGCCCCCATATGAATTTTAGGATTCTTTGTTCAATTTCTGTGAAGAATGTTCTTGGGGTTCTAATTGGGATAGCATTGAATCTGTAGATTGCTTTAGGTAGTATGGACATTCTAACTATGTTTATTCTTGCAATCCATGTGCATGGAATGTCTTTCCATCTCTTTATGTCATTGTCAATTTCTTTCAAGAAAGTCTTGTAGTTTCCATTGTATAGATCCTTCACTTCCTTGGTTAAGTTTATCCCAAGGTATTTTATTCTTTTCGTTGAGATTGTGAATGGGATTGAGTTCTTGAGTTCTTTTTCTGTTAGTTCATTGTTAGTTTATAGAAATGCTACTGATTTATGTATGTTGATTTTATACCCTGCTACTTTGCTGTAGTTGTTGATTATTTCTAATAGTTTTTCTATGGATTCTTTGGGGGTTTCTATATATAAGATCATGTCTTCTGCAAACAGTGAGAGTTTTACTTCTTCATTACCTATTTGGATTCCTTTTCTTTCTTTTTCCTGCCGAATTGCTCTGGCCAACACCTCCAGTACTATGTTGAATAGGAGTGGTGAAAGTGGCACCCTTGTCTTGTTCCTGTCCTCAGAGGGATGGCTTTCAGTTTTTGTCCATTGAGTATGATGTTGGCTGTGGGTCTGTCATATATGGCCTTTATTATGTTGAGGTACTTTCCTTCTATACCCATTTTATTGAGGGTTTTTATCATAAATGGGTGTTGGATCTTGTCGAATGCTGTCTCTGCACCTATTGAGATGATCACGTGGTTTTTGTTTCTCATTTTGTTGATGTAGTGTATCACGTTGATTGACTTGCGGATGTTGAATCATCCCTGTGTCCCTGGTATAAATCCCACTTGATCATGGTGTATAATCTTTTTGATGTATTGCTGTATTCGGTTTGCCAAAATTTTGTTGAGGATTTTTGCATCTATGTTCATCAGTGATATCGGCCTGTAGTTCTCCTTCTTTGTGTTGTCCTTGTCAGGTTTGGGGATCAGAGTGATGTTGGCTTCATAGAATGTGTTAGGGAGTACTCCATCTGTCTCAATTTTCTGGAACAGTTTGAGAAGAATAGGTATTAAGTCTTCTTTGAATGTTTGGTAGAATTCTCCAGAGAAGCCGTCTGGTCCTGGACTCTTATTTTTGGGGAGGTTTTTGATTACCGTTTCTATTTCCTTACTTGTGATTGGCCTATTCAGATTCTCCATTTCTTCCTGATTCAGTTTGGGAAGATTGTAAGAGTCTAGGAATTTGTCCGTTTCTTCCAGGTTGTTCAATTTGTTGGCACATAGTTTTTCATAGTATTCTCTTATGATCCCTTGCATTTCATTGGTATCTGTTGTGATTTCTCCTCTCTCATTCCTAATTTTATTTATTTGCGATTTCTCTCTTCTTTTCTTGGTGAGTCTGGCTAATCGTTTGTCAATTTTGTTAATTTTTTCAAAGAACCAACTCTTTGTTTCATTGATCCTTTCTATTGTCTTTTTTGTTTCAATATCGTTTATTTCTGCACTTATTTTTATTATTTCCCTCCTTCTACTGACTTTGGGCTTTATTTGTTCTTTTTCTAGTTCTGTTAGGTGTCGTTTGAGGTTGCTTATGTGAGCTTTTTCTTGTTTAGTGAGGTGAGCCTGTATTGCGATGAATTTCCCTCTTAGGACTGCTTTTGCTGCATCCCAAATGATTTGGTATGTCGTGTTCTCATTTTCATTTGTCTCCAGATAATATTTGATTTCTTCTTTAATTTCTTCAATGATCCGTTTGTTGAGAAGCGTGTTGTTTAGTCTCCACATTTTTGCACCTTTCTCTGCTTTTTTCTTGTAGTTGATTTCTAGTTTCATAGCATTATGATCAGAAAAGATGCTTGATATTATTTCAACTCTCTTGTATTTATTGATGTTTGCTTTGTTTCCCAAAATATGGTCAATCCTTGAGAATGTTCCATGCGCACTTGAGATGAATGTGTAACCTGCTGTTTTTGGATGAAGTGTTCTATATATATCTAAGTCCACCTGGTCTAATTTTTCATTTAATTCTATTATTTGCTTGTTGATTTTCTGTCTAGATGTTCTGTCCATTGGTGTTAATGGTGTGTTGAGGTCCCCTACTATTATTGTATTGTTGTTGATGTCTTCTTTTAGTTCTATTAAGAGTTGCTTTACAAATTTTGGTGCTCCTGTGTTGGGTGCGTATATATTTATAAGTGTTATGTCTTCTTGGTGGAGAGTCCCTTTTATCATTATATACTGTCCCTCTTTGTCTTTCTTTATCTGTTTTGCTTTGAAGTCTACCTTGTCTGATATTAGTATAGCGACACCTGCTTTCTTTTGTTCATTATTAGCTTGGAGTATTGTTCTCTATCCCTTCACTCTGAGTCTGTGTTTGTCTTTGGGGCTGAGATGTGTTTCCTGGAGGCAGCATATTGTTGGGTCTTGTTCTTTGATCCATCCTGCCACTCTGTGTCTTTTGATTGGGGAGTTCAATCCATTTACATTTAGAGTGATTATTGAGATGTGGGGGCCTACCACTACCATTTTATGTCTTGTTTTCCGGTTTTCTTCAATTTCCTTTGTTTCTCGTCCCATGGTTTAATCTGTTCTGATGTAGAGCTGCTACTCACTGTTGTTGTCCTTCTCCTTATCTCCTCTGCTCTTGGTTTTGTAGCCCCTTTCCTTTTTTTGATTTTTCAGGAATGAGGGTTTTCCTGAGGATTTCCTGAAGAGGAGGTTTTGTAGCTATGAACTCCCTTAATTTTTGTTTATCTGGGAAAGTTTTTATTTCTCCATCGTATTTGAAGATTATTTTCACTGGGTAGAGAATTCTCGGCTGTAGATTTTTGTCCTTCAGATTTTTGAATATATCATTCCACTCTCTTCTAGCCTGTAAAGTTTCTGCTTAGAAATCTGCTGATAGCCTGAGGTGGGTTCCTTTGTAGGTTAGTTTCTTTTGCCTGGCTGTCCTTAGTATTTTCTCCTTGTCGTTGACTTTTGCTAGCTTCACTACTGTATGCCGTGGGGTTGGTCTTCCTGCATTGATAAAGTTTGGAGATCTATTTGCTTCTGTCACCTGAAGATCCATCTCTCTCACGAGATTTGGGAAGTTCTCAGCCATTATTTCTTTGAATAGGCTTTCGGCCCCTTTCTCCTTCTCTTCTCCCTCTGGTATACCTATAATCCTTACGTTGCATCTCCTAATTGTGTCTGATAATTCTCGGAGAGTTTCTTCATGTCTTTTTAGTCTTACTTCCCTCTCCTCCTCTGCCTGCAGCATTTCTATATTGTGATCTTCCAAATTGCTAATTCTTTCCTCCATATTATCGGCCCTACTGTTCAGTGCATGTAGATTTTTCTTAATCTCCTCTATTGTGTTCTTCATTTCCAATATTTCTGTTTGGTTCTTCTTTATCGTATCAAACTCTTTTTTGACATAGCTCCTGAACTCGTTGAGTTGTCTGTCTGAATTCTCTCTTAACTCATTGAGTATTTTAATGATGGCTGTTTTGAAGTCATCATCATTTAGGTTATATATCTCATTTTCTTTGGGATTGTTTTCTGTGTGTTATTTTCCTTCTGTTCTGGAGATTTAATGTATTTTTCCATATTGCTTGATGTTGTTGATTTGTGCCTCCGCATAGAGATAGAGTTTAGTTGCTCCTTCCACTTGTTTCTGCTGCTGTGGTGGGGGAGCAGCTGTTTATATTGCACCAACCAGGAACCATATCCGCAGTTGCTAACTGGGCTTGGGCCCCTCCTTGTAGTCACAGTGGTCCTTTGGATTCCCTCTTCTGCCGTGGGGGCTGTCACGGGGGGGCTTCAGGCTGCTGGTGCCTACTGTTGCAGCCCACCTAGATGTGCTCCTTCCTTGGGGTCTGCAACGGTGTTATGGGCTTTTCCAGCGGCCAGGGGTAGGATCACTTATATTTGCCGCTCCGTCACTGTCGGCACCCACAAAATCTCACTTGTCCACTATGGGTCGCAGCAGAGCTATTGGCATCTTCTACAGTCTGTGGTTAGCTCACCTAGCTATGCTACTTTTGTCCCGGGGTCTTCCACCCTTGTGGCTGCCGGATGGGTGCTTTCTACTAGTGCTGTGCAGAGGCTTTTGCTGAGGCTGCTGTGAGCCTGTAGGGTTTCCCCCTAGGCTACAGAGCTGGGTCGCTGGAACTCCACCCAGCCCCAGTCCTGTTCCCCAGGAACTCGGGGAGCCCTTTGCCCTGTCTGGGGGATAGCCGGAGATCCTGATTTCAGTGGTAGCTGGTCAGCTGCTGCCCTGCCTGGTATTCTTCTCTCTGGGACCCCCCTGCCAGTGTTGTGGATGCTGGGCGTGGCCCCTCCGCTAATAGAAGACAGAGAGTTTTGTCTGCTGCTGGGCAGAACTCTGGAGCTTCCCCTCCAGGCCACAGGGCCGGCCTCTGGAGCTCCCCCAAGCCCCAGTCCTCTCCAACATCTCCAGCAATCCCTTACCCCACGGGGCGGGCAACGGCAGCTGGGGGTCACATCGCCCTCTGAGGTTGTCTCCGGGACTTTCCCGGAGTTGTGAATGCTGGGAGTAGCCCCTCTGCTAATGGCAGACAGAGAGTTTTGTCTGCTGCCCAGGCGGAACTCTAGAGCTTCCCCTCCAGGGTGCGGAGCCGGCCTCTGCAGCTCCACCCAGCCCCAGTCCTCTCCGAGATCTCCATCAATCCCTAGCCCCACCGTGCAGGCAGTGGCAGCCAGGGGGCCTCCGTACCCTCAGTGACTCTCTCTGGGACCCACCAGGCACCGTGAACACTAGGTGGGATCCCCCCACCAATGGCAGGGAGAGACTCTCCCCGCAGGCTCAGGTGTGTAACTCTAGTTTCCCTCTGCGTTTAGGAGTAATTGTGTCACTGCTCTGTTGTGTTCTCGCTCCTGCCCTAGGTGTGTGTTGATCTTCTGGGGGCATCCGTTGGAAGAAAGCCGCTTGCGGATACTAGGCTGTTCGGTCGGGGTCGGAGAGTTTTCGCCTATTTCCACATCCTCCCAGAGGAAAGTCCGTCCGCCGATGTATAGTCGCGTGGTCTCTCAGACGTCCTGACATGCTGTCTAGATATCCTTTGTTAAGCGATGAGTGTCCAAATAATTGTAGACTCGAAGGGTAAGAGACAAAGAGGACTACTCACGGCGCCATCTTAGAACCTCCTGTCAGTTTTTTATCTTTAGTTTTTTTATAATGTTTTAATTGTTCTGTGTGAAGGGGGTATTGAAAAATGACAGTTTGTATTTGTTGTGATTTTCTTACTGGTCTTGTATTTACAGTTCCTGCATGTGCCTCATCCATTGTACATATTGCACATGTTTCAGAGAAAGCTCCTTTCTGGGCGTGGTGGGTGGAGGAGCCTGTTTTTATTTTGTGTACTATTAAACAGTTGTAAAAGAATTTATGTTTGGCAAGTTTATCCAAGAGTGTACCTCCTGTGAGTTCTTATTTTCCCATTTGGGCCTTTGCTGTGTGTCCTT
>NW_025803220.1:0-7873 GCF_021613505.1 Equus quagga
AAGGACACACAGCAAAGGCCCAAATGGGAAAATAAGAACTCACAGGAGGTACACTCTTGGATAAACTTGCCAAACATAAATTCTTTTACAACTGTTTAATAGTACACAAAATAAAAACAGGCTCCTCCACCCACCACCCCCAGAAAGGAGCTTTCTCTGAAACATGTGCAATATGTACAATGAATGAGGCACATGCAGGAACTGTAAATACAAGGCCAGTAAGAAAATCACAACAAATACAAACTGTCATTTTTCAATACCCCCTTCACACAGAACAATTAAAACATTATAAAAAAACTAAAGATAAAAAACTGACAGGAGGTTCTAAGATGGCGCCGTGAGTAGTCCTCTTTGTCTCTTACCCTTCGAGTCTACAATTATTTGGACACTCATCGCTTAACAAAGGATATCTAGACAGCATGTCAGGACGTCTGAGAGACCACGCGACTATACATCGGCGGACGGACTTTCCTCTGGGAGGATGTGGAAATAGGCGAAAACTCTCCGACCCCGACCGAACAGCCTAGTATCCGCAAGCGGCTTTCTTCCAACGGATGCCCCCAGAAGATCAACACACACCTAGGGCAGGAGCGAGAACACAACAGAGCAGTGACACAATTACTCCTAAATGCAGAGGGAAACTAGAGTTACACACCTGAGCCTGCGGGGAGAGTCTCTCCCTGCCATTGGTGGGGGGATCCCACCTAGTGTTCACGGTGCCTGGTGGGTCCCAGAGAGAATCACTGAGGGTATGGAGGCCCCCTGGCTGCCACTGCCTGCACGGTGGGGCTAGGGATTGCTGGAGATCTCGGAGAGGACTGGGGCTGGGTGGAGCTGCAGAGGCCGGCTCCGCACCCTGGAGGGGAAGCTCTAGAGTTCCGCCTGGGCAGCAGACAAAACTCTCTGTCTGCCATTAGCAGAGGGGCTACTCCCAGCATTCACAACTCCGGGAAAGTCCCGGAGACAACCTCAGAGGGCGATGTGACCCCCAGCTGCCGTTGCCCGCCCCGTGGGGTAAGGGATTGCTGGAGATGTTGGAGAGGACTGGGGCTTGGGGGAGCTCCAGAGGCCGGCCCTGTGGCCTGGAGGGGAAGCTCCAGAGTTCTGCCCAGCAGCAGACAAAACTCTCTGTCTTCTATTAGCGGAGGGGCCACGCCCAGCATCCACAACACTGGCAGGGGGGTCCCAGAGAGAAGAATACCAGGCAGGGCAGCAGCTGACCAGCTACCACTGAAATCAGGATCTCCGGCTATCCCCCAGACAGGGCAAAGGGCTCCCCGAGTTCCTGGGGAACAGGACTGGGGCTGGGTGGAGTTCCAGCGACCCAGCTCTGTAGCCTAGGGGGAAACCCTACAGGCTCACAGCAGCCTCAGCAAAAGCCTCTGCACAGCACTAGTAGAAAGCACCCATCCGGCAGCCACAAGGGTGGAAGACCCCGGGACAAAAGTAGCATAGCTAGGTGAGCTAACCACAGACTGTAGAAGATGCCAATAGCTCTGCTGCGACCCATAGTGGACAAGTGAGATTTTGTGGGTGCCGACAGTGACGGAGCGGCAAATATAAGTGATCCTACCCCTGGCCGCTGGAAAAGCCCATAACACCGTTGCAGACCCCAAGGAAGGAGCACATCTAGGTGGGCTGCAACAGTAGGCACCAGCAGCCTGAAGCCCCCCCGTGACAGCCCCCACGGCAGAAGAGGGAATCCAAAGGACCACTGTGACTACAAGGAGGGGCCCAAGCCCAGTTAGCAACTGCGGATATGGTTCCTGGTTGGTGCAATATAAACAGCTGCTCCCCCACCACAGCAGCAGAAACAAGTGGAAGGAGCAACTAAACTCTATCTCTATGCGGAGGCACAAATCAACAACATCAAGCAATATGGAAAAATACATTAAATCTCCAGAACAGAAGGAAAATAACACACAGAAAACAATCCCAAAGAAAATGAGATATATAACCTAAATGATGATGACTTCAAAACAGCCATCATTAAAATACTCAATGAGTTAAGAGAGAATTCAGACAGACAACTCAACGAGTTCAGGAGCTATGTCAAAAAAGAGTTTGATACGATAAAGAAGAACCAAACAGAAATATTGGAAATGAAGAACACAATAGAGGAGATTAAGAAAAATCTACATGCACTGAACAGTAGGGCCGATAATATGGAGGAAAGAATTAGCAATTTGGAAGATCACAATATAGAAATGCTGCAGGCAGAGGAGGAGAGGGAAGTAAGACTAAAAAGACATGAAGAAACTCTCCGAGAATTATCAGACACAATTAGGAGATGCAACGTAAGGATTATAGGTATACCAGAGGGAGAAGAGAAGGAGAAAGGGGCCGAAAGCCTATTCAAAGAAATAATGGCTGAGAACTTCCCAAATCTCGTGAGAGAGATGGATCTTCAGGTGACAGAAGCAAATAGATCTCCAAACTTTATCAATGCAGGAAGACCAACCCCACGGCATACAGTAGTGAAGCTAGCAAAAGTCAACGACAAGGAGAAAATACTAAGGACAGCCAGGCAAAAGAAACTAACCTACAAAGGAACCCACCTCAGGCTATCAGCAGATTTCTAAGCAGAAACTTTACAGGCTAGAAGAGAGTGGAATGATATATTCAAAAATCTGAAGGACAAAAATCTACAGCCGAGAATTCTCTACCCAGTGAAAATAATCTTCAAATACGATGGAGAAATAAAAACTTTCCCAGATAAACAAAAATTAAGGGAGTTCATAGCTACAAAACCTCCTCTTCAGGAAATCCTCAGGAAAACCCTCATTCCTGAAAAATCAAAAAAAGGAAAGGGGCTACAAAACCAAGAGCAGAGGAGATAAGGAGAAGGACAACAACAGTGAGTAGCAGCTCTACATCAGAACAGATTAAACCATGGGACGAGAAACAAAGGAAATTGAAGAAAACCGGAAAACAAGACATAAAATGGTAGTGGTAGGCCCCCACATCTCAATAATCACTCTAAATGTAAATGGATTGAACTCCCCAATCAAAAGACACAGAGTGGCAGGATGGATCAAAGAACAAGACCCAACAATATGCTGCCTCCAGGAAACACATCTCAGCCCCAAAGACAAACACAGACTCAGAGTGAAGGGATAGAGAACAATACTCCAAGCTAATAATGAACAAAAGAAAGCAGGTGTCGCTATACTAATATCAGACAAGGTAGACTTCAAAGCAAAACAGATAAAGAAAGACAAAGAGGGACAGTATATAATGATAAAAGGGACTCTCCACCAAGAAGACATAACACTTATAAATATATACGCACCCAACACAGGAGCACCAAAATTTGTAAAGCAACTCTTAATAGAACTAAAAGAAGACATCAACAACAATACAATAATAGTAGGGGACCTCAACACACCATTAACACCAATGGACAGAACATCTAGACAGAAAATCAACAAGCAAATAATAGAATTAAATGAAAAATTAGACCAGGTGGACTTAGATATATATAGAACACTTCATCCAAAAACAGCAGGTTACACATTCATCTCAAGTGCGCATGGAACATTCTCAAGGATTGACCATATTTTGGGAAACAAAGCAAACATCAATAAATACAAGAGAGTTGAAATAATATCAAGCATCTTTTCTGATCATAATGCTATGAAACTAGAAATCAACTACAAGAAAAAAGCAGAGAAAGGTGCAAAAATGTGGAGACTAAACAACACGCTTCTCAACAAACGGATCATTGAAGAAATTAAAGAAGAAATCAAATATTATCTGGAGACAAATGAAAATGAGAACACGACATACCAAATCATTTGGGATGCAGCAAAAGCAGTCCTAAGAGGGAAATTCATCGCAATACAGGCTCACCTCACTAAACAAGAAAAAGCTCACATAAGCAACCTCAAACGACACCTAACAGAACTAGAAAAAGAACAAATAAAGCCCAAAGTCAGTAGAAGGAGGGAAATAATAAAAATAAGTGCAGAAATAAACGATATTGAAACAAAAAAGACAATAGAAAGGATCAATGAAACAAAGAGTTGGTTCTTTGAAAAAATTAACAAAATTGACAAACGATTAGCCAGACTCACCAAGAAAAGAAGAGAGAAATCGCAAATAAATAAAATTAGGAATGAGAGAGGAGAAATCACAACAGATACCAATGAAATGCAAGGGATCATAAGAGAATACTATGAAAAACTATGTGCCAACAAATTGAACAACCTGGAAGAAACGGACAAATTCCTAGACTCTTACAATCTTCCCAAACTGAATCAGGAAGAAATGGAGAATCTGAATAGGCCAATCACAAGTAAGGAAATAGAAACGGTAATCAAAAACCTCCCCAAAAATAAGAGTCCAGGACCAGACGGCTTCTCTGGAGAATTCTACCAAACATTCAAAGAAGACTTAATACCTATTCTTCTCAAACTGTTCCAGAAAATTGAGACAGATGGAGTACTCCCTAACACATTCTATGAAGCCAACATCACTCTGATCCCCAAACCTGACAAGGACAACACAAAGAAGGAGAACTACAGGCCGATATCACTGATGAACATAGATGCAAAAATCCTCAACAAAATTTTGGCAAACCGAATACAGCAATACATCAAAAAGATTATACACCATGATCAAGTGGGATTTATACCAGGGACACAGGGATGATTCAACATCCGCAAGTCAATCAACGTGATACACTACATCAACAAAATGAGAAACAAAAACCACGTGATCATCTCAATAGGTGCAGAGACAGCATTCGACAAGATCCAACACCCATTTATGATAAAAACCCTCAATAAAATGGGTATAGAAGGAAAGTACCTCAACATAATAAAGGCCATATATGACAGACCCACAGCCAACATCATACTCAATGGACAAAAACTGAAAGCCATCCCTCTGAGGACAGGAACAAGACAAGGGTGCCACTTTCACCACTCCTATTCAACATAGTACTGGAGGTGTTGGCCAGAGCAATTCGGCAGGAAAAAGAAAGAAAAGGAATCCAAATAGGTAATGAAGAAGTAAAACTCTCACTGTTTGCAGAAGACATGATCTTATATATAGAAACCCCCAAAGAATCCATAGAAAAACTATTAGAAATAATCAACAACTACAGCAAAGTAGCAGGGTATAAAATCAACATACATAAATCAGTAGCATTTCTATAAACTAACAATGAACTAACAGAAAAAGAACTCAAGAACTCAATCCCATTCACAATCTCAACGAAAAGAATAAAATACCTTGGGATAAACTTAACCAAGGAAGTGAAGGATCTATACAATGGAAACTACAAGACTTTCTTGAAAGAAATTGACAATGACATAAAGAGATGGAAAGACATTCCATGCACATGGATTGCAAGAATAAACATAGTTAGAATGTCCATACTACCTAAAGCAATCTACAGATTCAATGCTATCCCAATTAGAACCCCAAGAACATTCTTCACAGAAATTGAACAAAGAATCCTAAAATTCATATGGGGGCAACAAAAGACCGTGAATTGCTAAAGTATTTCTGAGCAAGAAAAACAAAGCCGGCGGAATCACAATCCCCGATTTCAAAACATACTACAAAGCTACAGTAATCAAAACAGCATGGTACTGATACAAAAACAGCTCCACAGATCAATGGAACAGAATTGAAAGCCCAGAGATAAAACCACACATCTATGGACAGCTAATCTTCGACAAAGGAGCTGAGGGCCTACAATGGAGAAAAGAAAGTCTCTTCAACAAATGGTGCTGGGAAAACTAGACAGCCACATGCAAAAGATTGAAAATTGACCATTCTTTTTCACCACACACCAAAATAAACTCAAAATGGATCAAAGACCTAAAGATTAAGCCTGAAACAATAAGTCTTCTGGAAGAGAACATAGGCAGTACACTTTTTTTTTTTAAGATTTATTTTTTTTCCTTTTTCTCCCCAAAGCCCCCAGGTATATAGTTGTGTATTCTTCGTTGTGGGTCCTTCTAGTTGTGGCATGTGGGATGCTGCCTCAGCGTGGTCTGATGAGCAGTGCCATGTCTGCGCCCAGGATTCGAACTAACGAAACACAGGGCCGCCTGCAGCGGAGCGCGCGAACTTAACCACTCGGCCACGGGGCCAGCCCCAGGGCAGTACATTTTTGACATCAGTTTCAAAAGAATCTTTTTGGACACTATAACTCCTCAGTTGAGGGAAACAATAGAAAGAATAAACAAATGGGACTTCATCAGACTAAAGAGCTTCTTCAAGGCAAGGGAAAATAGGATTGAAACAAAAAAACAGCCCACTAATTGGGAAAAAATATTTACAAGCCACTTATCTGACAAAGGGTTAATCTCCATAATATACAAAGAACTCACACGGCTTAACAACAAAAAAACAAACAACCCAATCAAAAAATGGGCAGAGGACATGAACAGACATTTCTCAAAAGAAGATATGAATATGGCCAATAGACACATGAAAAGATGTTCATCATCTCTAATCATCAGGGAAATGCAAATCAAAACTGCACTAAGATATCACCTTACACCCATTAGATTGGCAAAAACATCCAAAACCAAGAGCAACAAATGTTGGAGAGGTTGTGGAGAAAAAGGAACCCTCATACACTGTTGGTGGGAATGCAAACTGGTACAGCCACTATGGAAAACAGTATGGAGATTTCTCAAAAAATTAAAAATAGAAATACCCTATGAACCAGCCATCCCATTACTGGGTATCTATCCTGAGAACCTGAAATCAGAAATCCCAAGAGTCCGTTGCACCCTTATGTTCATCGCAGCATTATTTACAATAGCCAAGACGTGGAACCAACCTACATGCCCAGAAACTGATGATGGGATAAAGAAGATATGGTATATATACACAATGGAATACTACTCAGCCATAAAAAAAGACAAAATTGGCCCATTCACAGCAACATGGATGGACCTCGAGGGTATTATGTTAAGTGAAATAAGCCAGTCAGAGAAAGACGAACTGTATATGACTCCACTCATAGGTGGAAGTTAGTATGTTGACAAGGAGATCTGATCGGTGGTTACCAGGGAAAAGGGGGGGGTGGGGGGAGGACACAAAGGGGGAAGTGGTGTTCCCACAACATGACTAACAAAAATCTACAACTGAAATCTCACAAGGTTGTAATCTATCATAACATTATTTAAAAAAAAAACTAACTGATTTCAGGTAAATGTACTACCTATGAATCTTATTTACCATTTATGAAGGATGACTAGCAGAATCACCTCACCTCAATATTCATTTCTGAAGTAGAAATCCACAGTGTAATGCTGCAATTTAAGAAAGGCTTGATAAATACAATAAATACAATACACTTTTATGATGACTCTTTCCTGTTGAAACTTTTCTAGAACCTCATGTACCAATTAATTTCCATGAAGCTTTCTCATATGACTTACGTTTATATTTCTTTCTTTTTTTTTTTTTTTTTAAAGATTTTTTTTATTTTTTCCTTTTTCTCCCCAAAGCCCCCCGGTACATAGTTGTGTATTCTTCGTTGTGGGTTCCTCTAGTTCTGGCATGTGGGACGCTGCCTCAGCGTGGTCTGATGAGCAGTGCCATGTCCGCGCCCAGGATTCGAACCGACGAAACACTGGGCCGCCTGCAGCGGAGCGCGGGAACTTAACCACTCGGCCACGGGGCCAGCCCCACGTTTATATTTCTTTTTGGTGAGAGTTTCACATAGAAGGATGTAGGCCAACTTAAGTCTTTCTCATGCTGTGAACATTCAAGACGTTTTTATCCAGTCAGTCCTTTCATGCCTTCAAGAAAGAGGTGTGATGACAAAAGTCCCAAATTGTTTCTATCTACCTGGTTTTACCTCTAGTGTGCATTCCTGCATATCCTCAAAGTTTGCATGACA
>NW_025803221.1:0-7873 GCF_021613505.1 Equus quagga
AAGGACACACAGCAAAGGCCCAAATGGGAAAATAAGAACTCACAGGAGGTACACTCTTGGATAAACTTGCCAAACATAAATTCTTTTACAACTGTTTAATAGTACACAAAATAAAAACAGGCTCCTCCACCCACCACCCCCAGAAAGGAGCTTTCTCTGAAACATGTGCAATATGTACAATGAATGAGGCACATGCAGGAACTGTAAATACAAGGCCAGTAAGAAAATCACAACAAATACAAACTGTCATTTTTCAATACCCCCTTCACACAGAACAATTAAAACATTATAAAAAAACTAAAGATAAAAAACTGACAGGAGGTTCTAAGATGGCGCCGTGAGTAGTCCTCTTTGTCTCTTACCCTTCGAGTCTACAATTATTTGGACACTCATCGCTTAACAAAGGATATCTAGACAGCATGTCAGGACGTCTGAGAGACCACGCGACTATACATCGGCGGACGGACTTTCCTCTGGGAGGATGTGGAAATAGGCGAAAACTCTCCGACCCCGACCGAACAGCCTAGTATCCGCAAGCGGCTTTCTTCCAACGGATGCCCCCAGAAGATCAACACACACCTAGGGCAGGAGCGAGAACACAACAGAGCAGTGACACAATTACTCCTAAATGCAGAGGGAAACTAGAGTTACACACCTGAGCCTGCGGGGAGAGTCTCTCCCTGCCATTGGTGGGGGGATCCCACCTAGTGTTCACGGTGCCTGGTGGGTCCCAGAGAGAATCACTGAGGGTATGGAGGCCCCCTGGCTGCCACTGCCTGCACGGTGGGGCTAGGGATTGCTGGAGATCTCGGAGAGGACTGGGGCTGGGTGGAGCTGCAGAGGCCGGCTCCGCACCCTGGAGGGGAAGCTCTAGAGTTCCGCCTGGGCAGCAGACAAAACTCTCTGTCTGCCATTAGCAGAGGGGCTACTCCCAGCATTCACAACTCCGGGAAAGTCCCGGAGACAACCTCAGAGGGCGATGTGACCCCCAGCTGCCGTTGCCCGCCCCGTGGGGTAAGGGATTGCTGGAGATGTTGGAGAGGACTGGGGCTTGGGGGAGCTCCAGAGGCCGGCCCTGTGGCCTGGAGGGGAAGCTCCAGAGTTCTGCCCAGCAGCAGACAAAACTCTCTGTCTTCTATTAGCGGAGGGGCCACGCCCAGCATCCACAACACTGGCAGGGGGGTCCCAGAGAGAAGAATACCAGGCAGGGCAGCAGCTGACCAGCTACCACTGAAATCAGGATCTCCGGCTATCCCCCAGACAGGGCAAAGGGCTCCCCGAGTTCCTGGGGAACAGGACTGGGGCTGGGTGGAGTTCCAGCGACCCAGCTCTGTAGCCTAGGGGGAAACCCTACAGGCTCACAGCAGCCTCAGCAAAAGCCTCTGCACAGCACTAGTAGAAAGCACCCATCCGGCAGCCACAAGGGTGGAAGACCCCGGGACAAAAGTAGCATAGCTAGGTGAGCTAACCACAGACTGTAGAAGATGCCAATAGCTCTGCTGCGACCCATAGTGGACAAGTGAGATTTTGTGGGTGCCGACAGTGACGGAGCGGCAAATATAAGTGATCCTACCCCTGGCCGCTGGAAAAGCCCATAACACCGTTGCAGACCCCAAGGAAGGAGCACATCTAGGTGGGCTGCAACAGTAGGCACCAGCAGCCTGAAGCCCCCCCGTGACAGCCCCCACGGCAGAAGAGGGAATCCAAAGGACCACTGTGACTACAAGGAGGGGCCCAAGCCCAGTTAGCAACTGCGGATATGGTTCCTGGTTGGTGCAATATAAACAGCTGCTCCCCCACCACAGCAGCAGAAACAAGTGGAAGGAGCAACTAAACTCTATCTCTATGCGGAGGCACAAATCAACAACATCAAGCAATATGGAAAAATACATTAAATCTCCAGAACAGAAGGAAAATAACACACAGAAAACAATCCCAAAGAAAATGAGATATATAACCTAAATGATGATGACTTCAAAACAGCCATCATTAAAATACTCAATGAGTTAAGAGAGAATTCAGACAGACAACTCAACGAGTTCAGGAGCTATGTCAAAAAAGAGTTTGATACGATAAAGAAGAACCAAACAGAAATATTGGAAATGAAGAACACAATAGAGGAGATTAAGAAAAATCTACATGCACTGAACAGTAGGGCCGATAATATGGAGGAAAGAATTAGCAATTTGGAAGATCACAATATAGAAATGCTGCAGGCAGAGGAGGAGAGGGAAGTAAGACTAAAAAGACATGAAGAAACTCTCCGAGAATTATCAGACACAATTAGGAGATGCAACGTAAGGATTATAGGTATACCAGAGGGAGAAGAGAAGGAGAAAGGGGCCGAAAGCCTATTCAAAGAAATAATGGCTGAGAACTTCCCAAATCTCGTGAGAGAGATGGATCTTCAGGTGACAGAAGCAAATAGATCTCCAAACTTTATCAATGCAGGAAGACCAACCCCACGGCATACAGTAGTGAAGCTAGCAAAAGTCAACGACAAGGAGAAAATACTAAGGACAGCCAGGCAAAAGAAACTAACCTACAAAGGAACCCACCTCAGGCTATCAGCAGATTTCTAAGCAGAAACTTTACAGGCTAGAAGAGAGTGGAATGATATATTCAAAAATCTGAAGGACAAAAATCTACAGCCGAGAATTCTCTACCCAGTGAAAATAATCTTCAAATACGATGGAGAAATAAAAACTTTCCCAGATAAACAAAAATTAAGGGAGTTCATAGCTACAAAACCTCCTCTTCAGGAAATCCTCAGGAAAACCCTCATTCCTGAAAAATCAAAAAAAGGAAAGGGGCTACAAAACCAAGAGCAGAGGAGATAAGGAGAAGGACAACAACAGTGAGTAGCAGCTCTACATCAGAACAGATTAAACCATGGGACGAGAAACAAAGGAAATTGAAGAAAACCGGAAAACAAGACATAAAATGGTAGTGGTAGGCCCCCACATCTCAATAATCACTCTAAATGTAAATGGATTGAACTCCCCAATCAAAAGACACAGAGTGGCAGGATGGATCAAAGAACAAGACCCAACAATATGCTGCCTCCAGGAAACACATCTCAGCCCCAAAGACAAACACAGACTCAGAGTGAAGGGATAGAGAACAATACTCCAAGCTAATAATGAACAAAAGAAAGCAGGTGTCGCTATACTAATATCAGACAAGGTAGACTTCAAAGCAAAACAGATAAAGAAAGACAAAGAGGGACAGTATATAATGATAAAAGGGACTCTCCACCAAGAAGACATAACACTTATAAATATATACGCACCCAACACAGGAGCACCAAAATTTGTAAAGCAACTCTTAATAGAACTAAAAGAAGACATCAACAACAATACAATAATAGTAGGGGACCTCAACACACCATTAACACCAATGGACAGAACA
Organism: Equus quagga; assembly: GCF_021613505.1. NCBI lineage: Eukaryota > Metazoa > Chordata > Mammalia > Perissodactyla > Equidae > Equus > Equus quagga. The sequence continues at coordinate 3,412 of NW_025803221.1, forward strand.
TCTAGACAGAAAATCAACAAGCAAATAATAGAATTAAATGAAAAATTAGACCAGGTGGACTTAGATATATATAGAACACTTCATCCAAAAACAGCAGGTTACACATTCATCTCAAGTGCGCATGGAACATTCTCAAGGATTGACCATATTTTGGGAAACAAAGCAAACATCAATAAATACAAGAGAGTTGAAATAATATCAAGCATCTTTTCTGATCATAATGCTATGAAACTAGAAATCAACTACAAGAAAAAAGCAGAGAAAGGTGCAAAAATGTGGAGACTAAACAACACGCTTCTCAACAAACGGATCATTGAAGAAATTAAAGAAGAAATCAAATATTATCTGGAGACAAATGAAAATGAGAACACGACATACCAAATCATTTGGGATGCAGCAAAAGCAGTCCTAAGAGGGAAATTCATCGCAATACAGGCTCACCTCACTAAACAAGAAAAAGCTCACATAAGCAACCTCAAACGACACCTAACAGAACTAGAAAAAGAACAAATAAAGCCCAAAGTCAGTAGAAGGAGGGAAATAATAAAAATAAGTGCAGAAATAAACGATATTGAAACAAAAAAGACAATAGAAAGGATCAATGAAACAAAGAGTTGGTTCTTTGAAAAAATTAACAAAATTGACAAACGATTAGCCAGACTCACCAAGAAAAGAAGAGAGAAATCGCAAATAAATAAAATTAGGAATGAGAGAGGAGAAATCACAACAGATACCAATGAAATGCAAGGGATCATAAGAGAATACTATGAAAAACTATGTGCCAACAAATTGAACAACCTGGAAGAAACGGACAAATTCCTAGACTCTTACAATCTTCCCAAACTGAATCAGGAAGAAATGGAGAATCTGAATAGGCCAATCACAAGTAAGGAAATAGAAACGGTAATCAAAAACCTCCCCAAAAATAAGAGTCCAGGACCAGACGGCTTCTCTGGAGAATTCTACCAAACATTCAAAGAAGACTTAATACCTATTCTTCTCAAACTGTTCCAGAAAATTGAGACAGATGGAGTACTCCCTAACACATTCTATGAAGCCAACATCACTCTGATCCCCAAACCTGACAAGGACAACACAAAGAAGGAGAACTACAGGCCGATATCACTGATGAACATAGATGCAAAAATCCTCAACAAAATTTTGGCAAACCGAATACAGCAATACATCAAAAAGATTATACACCATGATCAAGTGGGATTTATACCAGGGACACAGGGATGATTCAACATCCGCAAGTCAATCAACGTGATACACTACATCAACAAAATGAGAAACAAAAACCACGTGATCATCTCAATAGGTGCAGAGACAGCATTCGACAAGATCCAACACCCATTTATGATAAAAACCCTCAATAAAATGGGTATAGAAGGAAAGTACCTCAACATAATAAAGGCCATATATGACAGACCCACAGCCAACATCATACTCAATGGACAAAAACTGAAAGCCATCCCTCTGAGGACAGGAACAAGACAAGGGTGCCACTTTCACCACTCCTATTCAACATAGTACTGGAGGTGTTGGCCAGAGCAATTCGGCAGGAAAAAGAAAGAAAAGGAATCCAAATAGGTAATGAAGAAGTAAAACTCTCACTGTTTGCAGAAGACATGATCTTATATATAGAAACCCCCAAAGAATCCATAGAAAAACTATTAGAAATAATCAACAACTACAGCAAAGTAGCAGGGTATAAAATCAACATACATAAATCAGTAGCATTTCTATAAACTAACAATGAACTAACAGAAAAAGAACTCAAGAACTCAATCCCATTCACAATCTCAACGAAAAGAATAAAATACCTTGGGATAAACTTAACCAAGGAAGTGAAGGATCTATACAATGGAAACTACAAGACTTTCTTGAAAGAAATTGACAATGACATAAAGAGATGGAAAGACATTCCATGCACATGGATTGCAAGAATAAACATAGTTAGAATGTCCATACTACCTAAAGCAATCTACAGATTCAATGCTATCCCAATTAGAACCCCAAGAACATTCTTCACAGAAATTGAACAAAGAATCCTAAAATTCATATGGGGGCAACAAAAGACCGTGAATTGCTAAAGTATTTCTGAGCAAGAAAAACAAAGCCGGCGGAATCACAATCCCCGATTTCAAAACATACTACAAAGCTACAGTAATCAAAACAGCATGGTACTGATACAAAAACAGCTCCACAGATCAATGGAACAGAATTGAAAGCCCAGAGATAAAACCACACATCTATGGACAGCTAATCTTCGACAAAGGAGCTGAGGGCCTACAATGGAGAAAAGAAAGTCTCTTCAACAAATGGTGCTGGGAAAACTAGACAGCCACATGCAAAAGATTGAAAATTGACCATTCTTTTTCACCACACACCAAAATAAACTCAAAATGGATCAAAGACCTAAAGATTAAGCCTGAAACAATAAGTCTTCTGGAAGAGAACATAGGCAGTACACTTTTTTTTTTTAAGATTTATTTTTTTTCCTTTTTCTCCCCAAAGCCCCCAGGTATATAGTTGTGTATTCTTCGTTGTGGGTCCTTCTAGTTGTGGCATGTGGGATGCTGCCTCAGCGTGGTCTGATGAGCAGTGCCATGTCTGCGCCCAGGATTCGAACTAACGAAACACAGGGCCGCCTGCAGCGGAGCGCGCGAACTTAACCACTCGGCCACGGGGCCAGCCCCAGGGCAGTACATTTTTGACATCAGTTTCAAAAGAATCTTTTTGGACACTATAACTCCTCAGTTGAGGGAAACAATAGAAAGAATAAACAAATGGGACTTCATCAGACTAAAGAGCTTCTTCAAGGCAAGGGAAAATAGGATTGAAACAAAAAAACAGCCCACTAATTGGGAAAAAATATTTACAAGCCACTTATCTGACAAAGGGTTAATCTCCATAATATACAAAGAACTCACACGGCTTAACAACAAAAAAACAAACAACCCAATCAAAAAATGGGCAGAGGACATGAACAGACATTTCTCAAAAGAAGATATGAATATGGCCAATAGACACATGAAAAGATGTTCATCATCTCTAATCATCAGGGAAATGCAAATCAAAACTGCACTAAGATATCACCTTACACCCATTAGATTGGCAAAAACATCCAAAACCAAGAGCAACAAATGTTGGAGAGGTTGTGGAGAAAAAGGAACCCTCATACACTGTTGGTGGGAATGCAAACTGGTACAGCCACTATGGAAAACAGTATGGAGATTTCTCAAAAAATTAAAAATAGAAATACCCTATGAACCAGCCATCCCATTACTGGGTATCTATCCTGAGAACCTGAAATCAGAAATCCCAAGAGTCCGTTGCACCCTTATGTTCATCGCAGCATTATTTACAATAGCCAAGACGTGGAACCAACCTACATGCCCAGAAACTGATGATGGGATAAAGAAGATATGGTATATATACACAATGGAATACTACTCAGCCATAAAAAAAGACAAAATTGGCCCATTCACAGCAACATGGATGGACCTCGAGGGTATTATGTTAAGTGAAATAAGCCAGTCAGAGAAAGACGAACTGTATATGACTCCACTCATAGGTGGAAGTTAGTATGTTGACAAGGAGATCTGATCGGTGGTTACCAGGGAAAAGGGGGGGGTGGGGGGAGGACACAAAGGGGGAAGTGGTGTTCCCACAACATGACTAACAAAAATCTACAACTGAAATCTCACAAGGTTGTAATCTATCATAACATTATTTAAAAAAAAAACTAACTGATTTCAGGTAAATGTACTACCTATGAATCTTATTTACCATTTATGAAGGATGACTAGCAGAATCACCTCACCTCAATATTCATTTCTGAAGTAGAAATCCACAGTGTAATGCTGCAATTTAAGAAAGGCTTGATAAATACAATAAATACAATACACTTTTATGATGACTCTTTCCTGTTGAAACTTTTCTAGAACCTCATGTACCAATTAATTTCCATGAAGCTTTCTCATATGACTTACGTTTATATTTCTTTCTTTTTTTTTTTTTTTTTAAAGATTTTTTTTATTTTTTCCTTTTTCTCCCCAAAGCCCCCCGGTACATAGTTGTGTATTCTTCGTTGTGGGTTCCTCTAGTTCTGGCATGTGGGACGCTGCCTCAGCGTGGTCTGATGAGCAGTGCCATGTCCGCGCCCAGGATTCGAACCGACGAAACACTGGGCCGCCTGCAGCGGAGCGCGGGAACTTAACCACTCGGCCACGGGGCCAGCCCCACGTTTATATTTCTTTTTGGTGAGAGTTTCACATAGAAGGATGTAGGCCAACTTAAGTCTTTCTCATGCTGTGAACATTCAAGACGTTTTTATCCAGTCAGTCCTTTCATGCCTTCAAGAAAGAGGTGTGATGACAAAAGTCCCAAATTGTTTCTATCTACCTGGTTTTACCTCTAGTGTGCATTCCTGCATATCCTCAAAGTTTGCATGACA
>NW_025803222.1:0-8416 GCF_021613505.1 Equus quagga
TGTCATGCAAACTTTGAGGATATGCAGGAATGCACACTAGAGGTAAAGCCAGGTAGATAGAAACAATTTGGGACTTTTCTCATCACACTTCTTTCTTGCAGGCATGAAAGAACTCACTGGATAAAAACGTCTTGAATGTTCACAGCATGAGAAAGACTTGAGTTGGCCTACATCCTTCTATGTGAAACTCTCACCAAAAAGAAATATAAACATAAGTCATATGAGAAAGCTTCATGGAAATTAATTGGTACATGAGGTTCTAGAAAAGTTTCAACAGGAAAGAGTCATCATAAAAGTGTATTGTATTTATTGTATTTATCAAGCCTTTCTTAAACTGCAGCATTACACTGTGGATTTCTACTTCAGAAATGAATATTGAGGTGAGGTGATTATGCTAGTCATCCTTCATAAATAGTAAATAAGATTCATAGGTAGTACATTTCCCTGAAATCAGTTAGTTTTTTTTTTATTAATGTTATGATAGATTACAACCTTGTGAGATTTCAGTTGTACATTTTTGTTAGTCATGTTGTGGGTACACCCCTTCCCCCTTTGTGCCCTCCCCCCACCCCCCCCCTTTCCCTGGTAACCACCGATCAGATCTCCTTGTCAACATACTAACTTCCACCTATGAGTGGAGTCATATAGAGTTCGTCTTTCTCAGACTGGCTTATTTCGCTTAACATAATACCCTCGAGGTCCATCCATGTTGCTGTGAATGGGCCAATTTTGTCTTTATGGCTGAGTAGTATTCCATTGTGTATATATACCACATCTTCTTTATCCAATCATCAGTTTCTGGGCATGTAGGTTGGTTCCACGTCTTGGCTATGGTAAATAATGCTGTGATGAACATAGGGGTGCAACGGACTCTTGGGATTTCTGATTTCAGGTTCTTAGGATAGATACCCAGTAATGGGATGACTGGTTCATAGGGTATTTCTATTTTTAACTTTTTGAGAAATCTCCATACTGTTTTCCATAGTGGCTGTACCAGTTTGCATTCCCACCAACAGTGTATGAGCGTTCCTTTTTCTCCACAACCTCTCCAACATTTGTCACTCTTGGTTTTGGATGTTTTTGCCAATCTAACGGGTGTAAGGTGATATCTTAGTGTAGTTTTGATTTGCATTTCCCTGATGATTAGCGATGATGAACATCTTTTCATGTGTCTATTGGCCATATTCATATCTTCTTTTGAGAAATGTCTGTTGATGTCCTCTGCCCATTTTTTGTTCGGGTTGTTTGTTTTTTTGTTGTTAAGCTGTGTGAGTTCTTTGTATATTATGGAGATTAACCCTTTGTCGGATAAGTGGCTTGTAAATATTTTTTCCCAATTAGTGAGCTGTTTTTTTGTTTCAATCCTATTTTCCCTTGCCTTGAAGAAGCTCTTTAGTCTGATGAAGTCCCATTTGTTTATTCTTTCTATTGTTTCCCTCAACTGAGGAGTTATAGTGTCTGAAAAGATTCTTTTGAAACTGATGTCAAAAAGTGTACTGCCCTGGGGCTGGCCCCGTGGCCGAGTGGTTAAGTTTGCGCGCTCCACTGCAGGCATCCCAGTGTTTCATTAGTTTGAATCCTGGGCACGGGCATGGCACTGCTCATCAGACCACGCTGAAGCAGCCTCCCACATGCCACAACTAGAAGGACCCACAACGAAGAATACACAACTATGTACCTGGGGGCTTTGGGGAGAAAAAGGAAAAAAATAAAATCTTTAAAAAAAAAAAGTGTACTGCCTATATTCTCTTCCAGAAGACTTATTGTTTCAGGCTTAATCTTTAGGTTTTTGATCCATTTTGAGTTTATTTTGGTGTGTGGTGAAAAAGAATGGTCAATTTTCAATCTTTTGCATGTGGCTGTCCAGTTTTCCCAGCACCATTTGTTGAAGAGACTTTCTTCTCTCCATTGTAGGCCCTCAGCTCCTTTCTCGAAGATTAGCTGTCCATAGATGTGTGGTTTTATCTCTGGGCTTTCAATTCTGTTCCATTGATCTGTGGACCTGTTTTTGTACCAGTGCCATGCTGTTTTGATCACTATAGCTTTGTAGTATGTTTTGAAATCGGGGATTGTGATTCCGCCGGCTTTGTTTTTCTTGCTCAGGAATGCTTTAGCAATTCGCGGTCTTCTGTTGCCCCCATATGAATTTTAGGATTGTTTGTTCAATTTCTGTGAAGAATGTTCTTGGGATTCTGATTGGGATAGCATTGAATCTGTATATTGCTTTAGGTAGTATGGACATTTTAACTATGTTTATTCTTCCAATCCATGTGCATGGAATGTCTTTCCATCTCTTTATTTCGTCAACAATTTCTTTCAAGAAAGTCTTGTAGTTTCCATTGTATAGATCCTTCATTTCCTTGGTTAAGTTTATCCCAAGGTATTTTATTCTTTTCGTTGCGATTGTGAATGGGATTGATTTCTTGAGTTCTTTTTCTGTTAGTTCATTGTTAGTGTATAGAAATGCTACTGATTTTTATGTATGTTGATTTTATACCCTGCTACTTTGCTGTAGTTGTTGATTATTTCTAATAGTTTTTCTATGGATTCTTTGGGGTTTTCTATATATAAGATCATGTCGTCTGCAAACAGCGAGAGTTTTACTTCTTCGTTACCTATTTGGATTCCTTTTATTTCTTTTTCCTGCCGAATTGCTCTGGCCAGCACCTCCAGTACTATGTTGAATAGGAGTGGTGAAAGTGGGCACCCTTGTCTTGTTCCTGTCCTCAGAGGGATGGCTTTCAGTTTTTGTCCATTGAGTATGATGTTGGCTGTGGGTCTGTCATATATGGCCTTTATTATGTTGAGGTACTTTCCTTGTATACCCATTTTATTGAGGGTTATCATAAATTGGCGTTGGATCTTGTCGAATGCTTTCTCTGCACCTATTGAGATGATCACGTGGTTTTTGTTTCTCATTTTGTTGATGTAGTGTATCACGTTGATTGACTTGAGGATGTTGAACCATCCCTGTGTCCCTTGTATAAATCCCACTTGATCATGGTGTATAATTTTTTTGATGTATTGCTGTATTCGGTTTGCCAAAATTTTGTTGAGGATTTTTGCATCTATGTTCATCAGTGATATCGGCCTGTAGTTCTCCTTCTTTGTGTTGTCCTTGTCAGGTTTGGGGATCAGAGTGATGTTGGCTTCATAGAATGTGTTAGAGAGTGCTCCATCTTTCTCAATTTTCTGGAACAGTTTGAGAAGAATAGGTATTAAGTCTTCTTTGAATGTTTGGTAGAATTCTCCAGAGAAGCCGTCTGGTCCTGGACTCTTATTTTTGGAGAGGTTTTTGATTACTGTTTCTGTTTCCTTACTTGTGATTGGCCTATTCAGATTCTCCATTTCTACCTGATTCAGTTTGGGGAGATTGTAGGAGTCTAGGAATTTGTCCATTTCTTCCAGGTTGTTCAATTTGTTGGCATATAGTTTTTCATAGTATTCTCTTATGATCTCTTGTATTTCATTGGTATCTGTTGTGATTTCTCCTCTCTCATTCCTAATTTTATTTATTTGCGATTTCTCTCTTCTTGTCTTGGTGAGTCTGGCTAAAGGTTTGTCAATTTTGTTAATTCTTTCGAAGAACCAACTCTTTGTTTCATTGATCCTTTCTATTGTCTTTTTTGTTTCAATATCGTTTATTTCTGCTGTTTTTTTTTTATTATTTCCCTCCTACTGACTCTGGGCTTTGTTTCTTCTTCTTTTTCTAGTTCTGTTAGGTGTCGTTTGAGGTTGCTTATGTGAGCTTTTTCTTGTTTAGTGAGGTGAGCCTGTATTGCGATGAATTTCCCTCTTAGGACTCCTTTTGCTGCCTCCCAAATGATTTGGTATGTCGTGTTCTCATTTTCATTTGTCTCCAGATAATATTTGATTTCTTCTTTAATTTCTTCAATGATCCATTGTTTGTTCCAAAGCGTGTTGTTTAGTCTCCACATTTTTGCACCCTTCTCTGCTTTTTTCTTGTAGTTGATTTCTAGTTTCATAGCATTATGATCAGAAAAGATGCTTGATATTATTTCAACTCTCTTGTATTTATTGATGTTTGCTTTGTTTCCCAAAATATGGTCAATCCTTGAGAATGTTCCATGTGCACTTCAGAAGAATGTGTAACCTGCTGTTTTTGGATGAAGTGTTCTATATATATCTATTAAGTCCATCTGGTCTAATTTTTCACTTAATTCTATTATTTCCTTGTTGATTTTCTGTCTGGATGTTCTGTCCATTGGTGTTAATGGTGTTTGAGGTCCCCTACTATTATTGTATTGTTGTTGATGTCTTCTTTTAGTTCTATTAAGAGTTGCTTTACCAATTTTGTTGCTCCTGTGTTGGGTGCGTATATATTTATAAGTGTTATGTCATCTTGGCAGAGAGTCCCTTTTATCATTATATACTGTCCCTCTTTGTCTTTCTTTATCTGTTTTGCTTTGAAGTCTACCTTGTCTGATATTAGTATAGCGACACCTGCTTTCTTTTGTTCATTATTGGCTTGGAGTATTGTTCTCCATTCCTTCACTCTGAGTCTGTGTTTGTCTTTGGGGCTGAGGTGTGTTTCCTGGAGGCAGCATATTGTTGGGTCTTGTTCTTTGATCCATCCTGCCACTCTGTGTCTTTTGATTGGGGAGTTCAATCCATTTACATTTAGAGTGATTATTGAGATGTGGGGGCCTACCACTACCATTTTATGTCTTGTTTTCTGGTTTTCTTCAATTTCCTTTGTTTCTCATCCCATGGTTTAATCTGTTCTGATGAAGAGCTGCTACTCACTGTTGTTGTCCTTCTACTTATCTCCTCTGCTCTTGGTTTTGTAGCTCCTTTCCTTTTTTTGATTTTTCAGAAATGAGGGTTTTCCTGAGGATTTCCTGAAGAGGAGGTTTTGTGGCAATGAACTCCCTTAATTTTTGTTTATCTGGGAAAGTTTTTATTTCTCCATCATATTTGAAGATTATTTTCGCTGGGTAGAGAATTCTCAGCTGTAGATTTTTGTCCTTCAGATTTTTGAATATATCATTCCACTCTCTTCTAGCCTGTAAAGTTTCTGCTGAGAAATCTGCTGATAGCCTGATGGGGGTTCCTTTGTAGGTTAGTTTCTTTTGCCTGGCTGTCCTTAGTATTTTCTCCTTGTCGTTGACTTTTGCTAGCTTCACTACTATATGCCGTGGGGTTGGTCTTCTTGCATTGATAAAGTTTGGAGATCTATTGGCTTCTGTCACCTGAAGATCCATCTGTCTCACCAGATTTGGGAAGTTCTCAGCCATTATTTCTTTGAATAGGCTTTCGGCCCCTTTCTCCTTCTCTTCTCCCTCTGGTATATCTGTAATCCGTACGTTGTATCTCCTAATTGTGTCTGATAATTCTCGGAGAGTTTCTTCATTTCTTTTTAGTCCTACTTCTCTCTCCTCCTCTGCCTGCCGCATTTCTATATTGCCATCTTCCAAATTGGTAATTCTTTCCTCCATATTATCGGCCTTACTGTTCAGTGCATCTAGATTTTTCTTAATCTCCTCTATTGTGTTCTTCATTTCCAATATTTCTGTTTGGTTCTTCTTTATCATATCAAACTCTTTTGTGACATAGCTCCTGAACTCGTTGAGTTGTCTGTCTGAATTCTGTCTTAACTCATTGAGTATTTTAATGATGGCTGTTTTGAAGTCATCATCATTTAGGTTATATATCTCATTTTCTTTGGGATTGTTTTCTGTGTATTTATTTTCCTTCTGTTCTGGAGATTTAATGTATTTTTTCATATTGCTTGATGTTGTTGATTTGTGCCTCCGCATAGAGATAGAGTTTAGTAGCTCCTTCCACTTGTTTCTGCTGCTGTGGTGGGGGAGCAGCTGTTTATACTGCACCAACCAGGAACCTTATCCGCAGTTGCTAACTGGGCCTGGGCCCCTCCTCGTAGTCACAGTGGTCCTTTGGATTCCCTCTTCTGCCTTGGGGGCCGTCACGGGTGGGCTTCAGGCTGCTGGTGCCTACTGTTGCAGCCCACCTAGACGTGCTCCCTCCTTGGGGTCTGCAACGGTGTTATGGGCTTTTCCAGCAGCCAAGGGTAGGATCACTTATATTTGCCGCTCTGTCACTGTCGGCACCCAAAAAATCTCACTTGTCCACTATGGGTCGCAGGAGAGCTATTGGCATCTTCTACAGTCTGTGGGTAACTCACCTAGCTATGCTACTTTTGTCCCGGGGTCTTCCACCCTTGTGGCTGCCGGATGGGTGCTTTCTACTAGTGCTGTGCAGAGGGTTTCGCTGAGGCTTCTGTGAGCCTGTAGGGTTTCCCCCTAGGCTATGGAGCTGGGTCGCTGGAACTCCACCCAGCCCCAGTTCTGTTCCCCAGGAACTCGGGGAGCCCTTTGCCCTGTCTGGGGGATAGCCGGAGATCCTGATTTCAGTGGTAGCTGGTCAGCTGCTGCCCTGCCTGATATTCTTCTCTCCTGGACCCTCCCAGTGTTGTGGATGCTGGGCGTGGTCCCTCCGCTAATAGAAGACAGAGAGTTTTGTCTGCTGCCTGGGCAGAACTCTGGAGCTTCCCCTCCAGGCCACAGGGCCGGCCTCTGGAGCTCCCCCCAGCCCCAGTCCTCTCCAAGATCTCTGGCAATCCCTTACCCCACGGGGCAGGCAACGGCAGCTGGGGGTCACATCGCCCTCTGGGGTTGTCTCTGGGACTTTCCCAGAGTTGTGAATCCTGGGAGTGGCCCCTCCGCTAATGGAAAACAGAGAGTTTTGTCTGCTGCCTGGGCGGAACTCTGGAGCTTCCCCTCCGGGGTTCGGAGCCGGCCACTGGAGCTTCACCCAGCCCCAGTCCTCTCCAAGATCTCTGGCAATCCCTAGCCCCACGGGGCGGGCAATGGCAGCTGGGGGTCACCTCACCCTCTGGGATTCTCTCCGGGACTTTCCCGGAGTTGTGAATGCTGGGGGTGGCCCCTCCGCTAATGGCAGACAGAGAGTTTTGTCTGCTGCCCAGGCGGAACTCTGGAGCATCCCCTCTAGGGCACAGAGCTGGCCTCTGGAGCTTCACCCAGCCCCAGTCCTCTCCGAGATCTCTGGCAATCCCTAGCCCCACGGGGCTGACAACAGCAGCTGGGGGTCACCTCACCCTCTGGGATTCTCTCCGGGACTTTCCTGGAGTTGTGAATGCTGGGAATGACCCCTCCACTAATGGCAGACAGAGAGTTTTGTCTGCTGCCTGGGCGGAACTCTGGACCCTCCCCTCCTGGGCGCGGAGCCGGCCTCTGCAGCTCCACCCAGCCCCAGTCCTCTCCGAGATCTCCAGCAATCCCTAGCCCCACCTTGCAGTCAGTGGCAGCTGGGGGGCCTCCGTACCCTCAGTGATTCTCTCTGGGACCCTCCGGGCACCGTGAACACTAGGCGGGATCCCCCTGCCAATGGCAGGGAGAGACTCCCTGCGGGCTCAGGTGTGTAACTCTATAGAGTTTCCCTCTGCGTTTAGGAGTAATTGCGGGGGGTTTAGGTGGGGTTCTGGTCACCTGTTTCCACCGTCGCTCCTCTGTTGTGTGCTCGCTCCTGCCCTAGGTGTGTGTTGATCTTCTGGGGGCGTCCGTTGGAAGAAAGCCGCTTGCGGGTACTAGGCTGTTCAGTCGGGGTCGGAGAGTTTTCACCTATTTCCATATGCTCCCGGAGGAAAGTCCGTCCGCCTTCCGATGTATAGTCGCATGGGTCTCTCAGACGTCCTGAGATGCTGTCTGCATATCCTTTGTTAAGCGATGAGTGTCCAAATAATTGTAGACTCGAAGGGGGAGAGACAAGGAGGACTACTCATGGTGCCATCTTGGATCCTCCTGTCAGTTAGCTTTTTATCTTTAGTTTTTTTATAATGTTTTAATTGTTCTGTGTGAAGGGGGTATTGAAAAATGACAGTTTGTATTTGTTGTGATTTTCTTACTGGCCTTGTATTTACAGCTCCTGCATGTGCCTCATCCATTGTACATATTGTACATGTTTCAGAGAAAGCTCCTTTCTGGGGGTGGTGGGTGGAAGAGCCTGTTTTTATTTTCTGTACTATTAAACAGTTGGAAAAAAATTTATGTTTGGCAAGTTTATCCAAGAGTGTACTTCCTGTGAATTCTTATTTTCCCATTTGGGCTTTTGCTGTGTGTCCTTCCTTCTGATTGGTATTTGGTGAATAGACTTTGAATTAAGTAGAGGCCTGTGGCAGGGCAACAAAATCTAGAGCAGGACACATCACCCCTGTACTGCATTATGTCAGTGAGGGTAATCTGAAGAGCTAGATCTTTAAGAATCCGTCCCATTGCTGGTTCCTTGTTGGAATTCCCCAATGGCCTCACTTGCGTGAGATCTGGAAGGCAGAAGCACACAAGGCCTTAGGCCGAATTTTGAGCCACCACACAGGGAGGGAGCCAGTTCCATAGGAGCTTCAAGGACACCACCTTCC
>NW_025803223.1:0-8416 GCF_021613505.1 Equus quagga
GGAAGGTGGTGTCCTTGAAGCTCCTATGGAACTGGCTCCCTCCCTGTGTGGTGGCTCAAAATTCGGCCTAAGGCCTTGTGTGCTTCTGCCTTCCAGATCTCACGCAAGTGAGGCCATTGGGGAATTCCAACAAGGAACCAGCAATGGGACGGATTCTTAAAGATCTAGCTCTTCAGATTACCCTCACTGACATAATGCAGTACAGGGGTGATGTGTCCTGCTCTAGATTTTGTTGCCCTGCCACAGGCCTCTACTTAATTCAAAGTCTATTCACCAAATACCAATCAGAAGGAAGGACACACAGCAAAAGCCCAAATGGGAAAATAAGAATTCACAGGAAGTACACTCTTGGATAAACTTGCCAAACATAAATTTTTTTCCAACTGTTTAATAGTACAGAAAATAAAAACAGGCTCTTCCACCCACCACCCCCAGAAAGGAGCTTTCTCTGAAACATGTACAATATGTACAATGGATGAGGCACATGCAGGAGCTGTAAATACAAGGCCAGTAAGAAAATCACAACAAATACAAACTGTCATTTTTCAATACCCCCTTCACACAGAACAATTAAAACATTATAAAAAAACTAAAGATAAAAAGCTAACTGACAGGAGGATCCAAGATGGCACCATGAGTAGTCCTCCTTGTCTCTCCCCCTTCGAGTCTACAATTATTTGGACACTCATCGCTTAACAAAGGATATGCAGACAGCATCTCAGGACGTCTGAGAGACCCATGCGACTATACATCGGAAGGCGGACGGACTTTCCTCCGGGAGCATATGGAAATAGGTGAAAACTCTCCGACCCCGACTGAACAGCCTAGTACCCGCAAGCGGCTTTCTTCCAACGGACGCCCCCAGAAGATCAACACACACCTAGGGCAGGAGCGAGCACACAACAGAGGAGCGACGGTGGAAACAGGTGACCAGAACCCCACCTAAACCCCCCGCAATTACTCCTAAACGCAGAGGGAAACTCTATAGAGTTACACACCTGAGCCCGCAGGGAGTCTCTCCCTGCCATTGGCAGGGGGATCCCGCCTAGTGTTCACGGTGCCCGGAGGGTCCCAGAGAGAATCACTGAGGGTACGGAGGCCCCCCAGCTGCCACTGACTGCAAGGTGGGGCTAGGGATTGCTGGAGATCTCGGAGAGGACTGGGGCTGGGTGGAGCTGCAGAGGCCGGCTCCGCGCCCAGGAGGGGAGGGTCCAGAGTTCCGCCCAGGCAGCAGACAAAACTCTCTGTCTGCCATTAGTGGAGGGGTCATTCCCAGCATTCACAACTCCAGGAAAGTCCCGGAGAGAATCCCAGAGGGTGAGGTGACCCCCAGCTGCTGTTGTCAGCCCCGTGGGGCTAGGGATTGCCAGAGATCTCGGAGAGGACTGGGGCTGGGTGAAGCTCCAGAGGCCAGCTCTGTGCCCTAGAGGGGATGCTCCAGAGTTCCGCCTGGGCAGCAGACAAAACTCTCTGTCTGCCATTAGCGGAGGGGCCACCCCCAGCATTCACAACTCCGGGAAAGTCCCGGAGAGAATCCCAGAGGGTGAGGTGACCCCCAGCTGCCATTGCCCGCCCCGTGGGGCTAGGGATTGCCAGAGATCTTGGAGAGGACTGGGGCTGGGTGAAGCTCCAGTGGCCGGCTCCGAACCCCGGAGGGGAAGCTCCAGAGTTCCGCCCAGGCAGCAGACAAAACTCTCTGTTTTCCATTAGCGGAGGGGCCACTCCCAGGATTCACAACTCTGGGAAAGTCCCAGAGACAACCCCAGAGGGCGATGTGACCCCCAGCTGCCGTTGCCTGCCCCGTGGGGTAAGGGATTGCCAGAGATCTTGGAGAGGACTGGGGCTGGGGGGAGCTCCAGAGGCCGGCCCTGTGGCCTGGAGGGGAAGCTCCAGAGTTCTGCCCAGGCAGCAGACAAAACTCTCTGTCTTCTATTAGCGGAGGGACCACGCCCAGCATCCACAACACTGGGAGGGTCCAGGAGAGAAGAATATCAGGCAGGGCAGCAGCTGACCAGCTACCACTGAAATCAGGATCTCCGGCTATCCCCCAGACAGGGCAAAGGGCTCCCCGAGTTCCTGGGGAACAGAACTGGGGCTGGGTGGAGTTCCAGCGACCCAGCTCCATAGCCTAGGGGGAAACCCTACAGGCTCACAGAAGCCTCAGCGAAACCCTCTGCACAGCACTAGTAGAAAGCACCCATCCGGCAGCCACAAGGGTGGAAGACCCCGGGACAAAAGTAGCATAGCTAGGTGAGTTACCCACAGACTGTAGAAGATGCCAATAGCTCTCCTGCGACCCATAGTGGACAAGTGAGATTTTTTGGGTGCCGACAGTGACAGAGCGGCAAATATAAGTGATCCTACCCTTGGCTGCTGGAAAAGCCCATAACACCGTTGCAGACCCCAAGGAGGGAGCACGTCTAGGTGGGCTGCAACAGTAGGCACCAGCAGCCTGAAGCCCACCCGTGACGGCCCCCAAGGCAGAAGAGGGAATCCAAAGGACCACTGTGACTACGAGGAGGGGCCCAGGCCCAGTTAGCAACTGCGGATAAGGTTCCTGGTTGGTGCAGTATAAACAGCTGCTCCCCCACCACAGCAGCAGAAACAAGTGGAAGGAGCTACTAAACTCTATCTCTATGCGGAGGCACAAATCAACAACATCAAGCAATATGAAAAAATACATTAAATCTCCAGAACAGAAGGAAAATAAATACACAGAAAACAATCCCAAAGAAAATGAGATATATAACCTAAATGATGATGACTTCAAAACAGCCATCATTAAAATACTCAATGAGTTAAGACAGAATTCAGACAGACAACTCAACGAGTTCAGGAGCTATGTCACAAAAGAGTTTGATATGATAAAGAAGAACCAAACAGAAATATTGGAAATGAAGAACACAATAGAGGAGATTAAGAAAAATCTAGATGCACTGAACAGTAAGGCCGATAATATGGAGGAAAGAATTACCAATTTGGAAGATGGCAATATAGAAATGCGGCAGGCAGAGGAGGAGAGAGAAGTAGGACTAAAAAGAAATGAAGAAACTCTCCGAGAATTATCAGACACAATTAGGAGATACAACGTACGGATTACAGATATACCAGAGGGAGAAGAGAAGGAGAAAGGGGCCGAAAGCCTATTCAAAGAAATAATGGCTGAGAACTTCCCAAATCTGGTGAGACAGATGGATCTTCAGGTGACAGAAGCCAATAGATCTCCAAACTTTATCAATGCAAGAAGACCAACCCCACGGCATATAGTAGTGAAGCTAGCAAAAGTCAACGACAAGGAGAAAATACTAAGGACAGCCAGGCAAAAGAAACTAACCTACAAAGGAACCCCCATCAGGCTATCAGCAGATTTCTCAGCAGAAACTTTACAGGCTAGAAGAGAGTGGAATGATATATTCAAAAATCTGAAGGACAAAAATCTACAGCTGAGAATTCTCTACCCAGCGAAAATAATCTTCAAATATGATGGAGAAATAAAAACTTTCCCAGATAAACAAAAATTAAGGGAGTTCATTGCCACAAAACCTCCTCTTCAGGAAATCCTCAGGAAAACCCTCATTTCTGAAAAATCAAAAAAAGGAAAGGAGCTACAAAACCAAGAGCAGAGGAGATAAGTAGAAGGACAACAACAGTGAGTAGCAGCTCTTCATCAGAACAGATTAAACCATGGGATGAGAAACAAAGGAAATTGAAGAAAACCAGAAAACAAGACATAAAATGGTAGTGGTAGGCCCCCACATCTCAATAATCACTCTAAATGTAAATGGATTGAACTCCCCAATCAAAAGACACAGAGTGGCAGGATGGATCAAAGAACAAGACCCAACAATATGCTGCCTCCAGGAAACACACCTCAGCCCCAAAGACAAACACAGACTCAGAGTGAAGGAATGGAGAACAATACTCCAAGCCAATAATGAACAAAAGAAAGCAGGTGTCGCTATACTAATATCAGACAAGGTAGACTTCAAAGCAAAACAGATAAAGAAAGACAAAGAGGGACAGTATATAATGATAAAAGGGACTCTCTGCCAAGATGACATAACACTTATAAATATATACGCACCCAACACAGGAGCAACAAAATTGGTAAAGCAACTCTTAATAGAACTAAAAGAAGACATCAACAACAATACAATAATAGTAGGGGACCTCAAACACCATTAACACCAATGGACAGAACATCCAGACAGAAAATCAACAAGGAAATAATAGAATTAAGTGAAAAATTAGACCAGATGGACTTAATAGATATATATAGAACACTTCATCCAAAAACAGCAGGTTACACATTCTTCTGAAGTGCACATGGAACATTCTCAAGGATTGACCATATTTTGGGAAACAAAGCAAACATCAATAAATACAAGAGAGTTGAAATAATATCAAGCATCTTTTCTGATCATAATGCTATGAAACTAGAAATCAACTACAAGAAAAAAGCAGAGAAGGGTGCAAAAATGTGGAGACTAAACAACACGCTTTGGAACAAACAATGGATCATTGAAGAAATTAAAGAAGAAATCAAATATTATCTGGAGACAAATGAAAATGAGAACACGACATACCAAATCATTTGGGAGGCAGCAAAAGGAGTCCTAAGAGGGAAATTCATCGCAATACAGGCTCACCTCACTAAACAAGAAAAAGCTCACATAAGCAACCTCAAACGACACCTAACAGAACTAGAAAAAGAAGAAGAAACAAAGCCCAGAGTCAGTAGGAGGGAAATAATAAAAAAAAAACAGCAGAAATAAACGATATTGAAACAAAAAAGACAATAGAAAGGATCAATGAAACAAAGAGTTGGTTCTTCGAAAGAATTAACAAAATTGACAAACCTTTAGCCAGACTCACCAAGACAAGAAGAGAGAAATCGCAAATAAATAAAATTAGGAATGAGAGAGGAGAAATCACAACAGATACCAATGAAATACAAGAGATCATAAGAGAATACTATGAAAAACTATATGCCAACAAATTGAACAACCTGGAAGAAATGGACAAATTCCTAGACTCCTACAATCTCCCCAAACTGAATCAGGTAGAAATGGAGAATCTGAATAGGCCAATCACAAGTAAGGAAACAGAAACAGTAATCAAAAACCTCTCCAAAAATAAGAGTCCAGGACCAGACGGCTTCTCTGGAGAATTCTACCAAACATTCAAAGAAGACTTAATACCTATTCTTCTCAAACTGTTCCAGAAAATTGAGAAAGATGGAGCACTCTCTAACACATTCTATGAAGCCAACATCACTCTGATCCCCAAACCTGACAAGGACAACACAAAGAAGGAGAACTACAGGCCGATATCACTGATGAACATAGATGCAAAAATCCTCAACAAAATTTTGGCAAACCGAATACAGCAATACATCAAAAAAATTATACACCATGATCAAGTGGGATTTATACAAGGGACACAGGGATGGTTCAACATCCTCAAGTCAATCAACGTGATACACTACATCAACAAAATGAGAAACAAAAACCACGTGATCATCTCAATAGGTGCAGAGAAAGCATTCGACAAGATCCAACGCCAATTTATGATAACCCTCAATAAAATGGGTATACAAGGAAAGTACCTCAACATAATAAAGGCCATATATGACAGACCCACAGCCAACATCATACTCAATGGACAAAAACTGAAAGCCATCCCTCTGAGGACAGGAACAAGACAAGGGTGCCCACTTTCACCACTCCTATTCAACATAGTACTGGAGGTGCTGGCCAGAGCAATTCGGCAGGAAAAAGAAATAAAAGGAATCCAAATAGGTAACGAAGAAGTAAAACTCTCGCTGTTTGCAGACGACATGATCTTATATATAGAAAACCCCAAAGAATCCATAGAAAAACTATTAGAAATAATCAACAACTACAGCAAAGTAGCAGGGTATAAAATCAACATACATAAAAATCAGTAGCATTTCTATACACTAACAATGAACTAACAGAAAAAGAACTCAAGAAATCAATCCCATTCACAATCGCAACGAAAAGAATAAAATACCTTGGGATAAACTTAACCAAGGAAATGAAGGATCTATACAATGGAAACTACAAGACTTTCTTGAAAGAAATTGTTGACGAAATAAAGAGATGGAAAGACATTCCATGCACATGGATTGGAAGAATAAACATAGTTAAAATGTCCATACTACCTAAAGCAATATACAGATTCAATGCTATCCCAATCAGAATCCCAAGAACATTCTTCACAGAAATTGAACAAACAATCCTAAAATTCATATGGGGGCAACAGAAGACCGCGAATTGCTAAAGCATTCCTGAGCAAGAAAAACAAAGCCGGCGGAATCACAATCCCCGATTTCAAAACATACTACAAAGCTATAGTGATCAAAACAGCATGGCACTGGTACAAAAACAGGTCCACAGATCAATGGAACAGAATTGAAAGCCCAGAGATAAAACCACACATCTATGGACAGCTAATCTTCGAGAAAGGAGCTGAGGGCCTACAATGGAGAGAAGAAAGTCTCTTCAACAAATGGTGCTGGGAAAACTGGACAGCCACATGCAAAAGATTGAAAATTGACCATTCTTTTTCACCACACACCAAAATAAACTCAAAATGGATCAAAAACCTAAAGATTAAGCCTGAAACAATAAGTCTTCTGGAAGAGAATATAGGCAGTACACTTTTTTTTTTTAAAGATTTTATTTTTTTCCTTTTTCTCCCCAAAGCCCCCAGGTACATAGTTGTGTATTCTTCGTTGTGGGTCCTTCTAGTTGTGGCATGTGGGAGGCTGCTTCAGCGTGGTCTGATGAGCAGTGCCATGCCCGTGCCCAGGATTCAAACTAATGAAACACTGGGATGCCTGCAGTGGAGCGCGCAAACTTAACCACTCGGCCACGGGGCCAGCCCCAGGGCAGTACACTTTTTGACATCAGTTTCAAAAGAATCTTTTCAGACACTATAACTCCTCAGTTGAGGGAAACAATAGAAAGAATAAACAAATGGGACTTCATCAGACTAAAGAGCTTCTTCAAGGCAAGGGAAAATAGGATTGAAACAAAAAAACAGCTCACTAATTGGGAAAAAATATTTACAAGCCACTTATCCGACAAAGGGTTAATCTCCATAATATACAAAGAACTCACACAGCTTAACAACAAAAAAACAAACAACCCGAACAAAAAATGGGCAGAGGACATCAACAGACATTTCTCAAAAGAAGATATGAATATGGCCAATAGACACATGAAAAGATGTTCATCATCGCTAATCATCAGGGAAATGCAAATCAAAACTACACTAAGATATCACCTTACACCCGTTAGATTGGCAAAAACATCCAAAACCAAGAGTGACAAATGTTGGAGAGGTTGTGGAGAAAAAGGAACGCTCATACACTGTTGGTGGGAATGCAAACTGGTACAGCCACTATGGAAAACAGTATGGAGATTTCTCAAAAAGTTAAAAATAGAAATACCCTATGAACCAGTCATCCCATTACTGGGTATCTATCCTAAGAACCTGAAATCAGAAATCCCAAGAGTCCGTTGCACCCCTATGTTCATCACAGCATTATTTACCATAGCCAAGACGTGGAACCAACCTACATGCCCAGAAACTGATGATTGGATAAAGAAGATGTGGTATATATACACAATGGAATACTACTCAGCCATAAAGACAAAATTGGCCCATTCACAGCAACATGGATGGACCTCGAGGGTATTATGTTAAGCGAAATAAGCCAGTCTGAGAAAGACGAACTCTATATGACTCCACTCATAGGTGGAAGTTAGTATGTTGACAAGGAGATCTGATCGGTGGTTACCAGGGAAAGGGGGGGGGTGGGGGGAGGGCACAAAGGGGGAAGGGGTGTACCCACAACATGACTAACAAAAATGTACAACTGAAATCTCACAAGGTTGTAATCTATCATAACATTAATAAAAAAAAAACTAACTGATTTCAGGGAAATGTACTACCTATGAATCTTATTTACTATTTATGAAGGATGACTAGCATAATCACCTCACCTCAATATTCATTTCTGAAGTAGAAATCCACAGTGTAATGCTGCAGTTTAAGAAAGGCTTGATAAATACAATAAATACAATACACTTTTATGATGACTCTTTCCTGTTGAAACTTTTCTAGAACCTCATGTACCAATTAATTTCCATGAAGCTTTCTCATATGACTTATGTTTATATTTCTTTTTGGTGAGAGTTTCACATAGAAGGATGTAGGCCAACTCAAGTCTTTCTCATGCTGTGAACATTCAAGACGTTTTTATCCAGTGAGTTCTTTCATGCCTGCAAGAAAGAAGTGTGATGAGAAAAGTCCCAAATTGTTTCTATCTACCTGGCTTTACCTCTAGTGTGCATTCCTGCATATCCTCAAAGTTTGCATGACA
>NW_025803224.1:0-8416 GCF_021613505.1 Equus quagga
GGAAGGTGGTGTCCTTGAAGCTCCTATGGAACTGGCTCCCTCCCTGTGTGGTGGCTCAAAATTCGGCCTAAGGCCTTGTGTGCTTCTGCCTTCCAGATCTCACGCAAGTGAGGCCATTGGGGAATTCCAACAAGGAACCAGCAATGGGACGGATTCTTAAAGATCTAGCTCTTCAGATTACCCTCACTGACATAATGCAGTACAGGGGTGATGTGTCCTGCTCTAGATTTTGTTGCCCTGCCACAGGCCTCTACTTAATTCAAAGTCTATTCACCAAATACCAATCAGAAGGAAGGACACACAGCAAAAGCCCAAATGGGAAAATAAGAATTCACAGGAAGTACACTCTTGGATAAACTTGCCAAACATAAATTTTTTTCCAACTGTTTAATAGTACAGAAAATAAAAACAGGCTCTTCCACCCACCACCCCCAGAAAGGAGCTTTCTCTGAAACATGTACAATATGTACAATGGATGAGGCACATGCAGGAGCTGTAAATACAAGGCCAGTAAGAAAATCACAACAAATACAAACTGTCATTTTTCAATACCCCCTTCACACAGAACAATTAAAACATTATAAAAAAACTAAAGATAAAAAGCTAACTGACAGGAGGATCCAAGATGGCACCATGAGTAGTCCTCCTTGTCTCTCCCCCTTCGAGTCTACAATTATTTGGACACTCATCGCTTAACAAAGGATATGCAGACAGCATCTCAGGACGTCTGAGAGACCCATGCGACTATACATCGGAAGGCGGACGGACTTTCCTCCGGGAGCATATGGAAATAGGTGAAAACTCTCCGACCCCGACTGAACAGCCTAGTACCCGCAAGCGGCTTTCTTCCAACGGACGCCCCCAGAAGATCAACACACACCTAGGGCAGGAGCGAGCACACAACAGAGGAGCGACGGTGGAAACAGGTGACCAGAACCCCACCT
Organism: Equus quagga; assembly: GCF_021613505.1. Lineage (NCBI taxonomy): Eukaryota > Metazoa > Chordata > Mammalia > Perissodactyla > Equidae > Equus > Equus quagga. Next base: position 945 of record NW_025803224.1, read on the forward strand.
AAACCCCCCGCAATTACTCCTAAACGCAGAGGGAAACTCTATAGAGTTACACACCTGAGCCCGCAGGGAGTCTCTCCCTGCCATTGGCAGGGGGATCCCGCCTAGTGTTCACGGTGCCCGGAGGGTCCCAGAGAGAATCACTGAGGGTACGGAGGCCCCCCAGCTGCCACTGACTGCAAGGTGGGGCTAGGGATTGCTGGAGATCTCGGAGAGGACTGGGGCTGGGTGGAGCTGCAGAGGCCGGCTCCGCGCCCAGGAGGGGAGGGTCCAGAGTTCCGCCCAGGCAGCAGACAAAACTCTCTGTCTGCCATTAGTGGAGGGGTCATTCCCAGCATTCACAACTCCAGGAAAGTCCCGGAGAGAATCCCAGAGGGTGAGGTGACCCCCAGCTGCTGTTGTCAGCCCCGTGGGGCTAGGGATTGCCAGAGATCTCGGAGAGGACTGGGGCTGGGTGAAGCTCCAGAGGCCAGCTCTGTGCCCTAGAGGGGATGCTCCAGAGTTCCGCCTGGGCAGCAGACAAAACTCTCTGTCTGCCATTAGCGGAGGGGCCACCCCCAGCATTCACAACTCCGGGAAAGTCCCGGAGAGAATCCCAGAGGGTGAGGTGACCCCCAGCTGCCATTGCCCGCCCCGTGGGGCTAGGGATTGCCAGAGATCTTGGAGAGGACTGGGGCTGGGTGAAGCTCCAGTGGCCGGCTCCGAACCCCGGAGGGGAAGCTCCAGAGTTCCGCCCAGGCAGCAGACAAAACTCTCTGTTTTCCATTAGCGGAGGGGCCACTCCCAGGATTCACAACTCTGGGAAAGTCCCAGAGACAACCCCAGAGGGCGATGTGACCCCCAGCTGCCGTTGCCTGCCCCGTGGGGTAAGGGATTGCCAGAGATCTTGGAGAGGACTGGGGCTGGGGGGAGCTCCAGAGGCCGGCCCTGTGGCCTGGAGGGGAAGCTCCAGAGTTCTGCCCAGGCAGCAGACAAAACTCTCTGTCTTCTATTAGCGGAGGGACCACGCCCAGCATCCACAACACTGGGAGGGTCCAGGAGAGAAGAATATCAGGCAGGGCAGCAGCTGACCAGCTACCACTGAAATCAGGATCTCCGGCTATCCCCCAGACAGGGCAAAGGGCTCCCCGAGTTCCTGGGGAACAGAACTGGGGCTGGGTGGAGTTCCAGCGACCCAGCTCCATAGCCTAGGGGGAAACCCTACAGGCTCACAGAAGCCTCAGCGAAACCCTCTGCACAGCACTAGTAGAAAGCACCCATCCGGCAGCCACAAGGGTGGAAGACCCCGGGACAAAAGTAGCATAGCTAGGTGAGTTACCCACAGACTGTAGAAGATGCCAATAGCTCTCCTGCGACCCATAGTGGACAAGTGAGATTTTTTGGGTGCCGACAGTGACAGAGCGGCAAATATAAGTGATCCTACCCTTGGCTGCTGGAAAAGCCCATAACACCGTTGCAGACCCCAAGGAGGGAGCACGTCTAGGTGGGCTGCAACAGTAGGCACCAGCAGCCTGAAGCCCACCCGTGACGGCCCCCAAGGCAGAAGAGGGAATCCAAAGGACCACTGTGACTACGAGGAGGGGCCCAGGCCCAGTTAGCAACTGCGGATAAGGTTCCTGGTTGGTGCAGTATAAACAGCTGCTCCCCCACCACAGCAGCAGAAACAAGTGGAAGGAGCTACTAAACTCTATCTCTATGCGGAGGCACAAATCAACAACATCAAGCAATATGAAAAAATACATTAAATCTCCAGAACAGAAGGAAAATAAATACACAGAAAACAATCCCAAAGAAAATGAGATATATAACCTAAATGATGATGACTTCAAAACAGCCATCATTAAAATACTCAATGAGTTAAGACAGAATTCAGACAGACAACTCAACGAGTTCAGGAGCTATGTCACAAAAGAGTTTGATATGATAAAGAAGAACCAAACAGAAATATTGGAAATGAAGAACACAATAGAGGAGATTAAGAAAAATCTAGATGCACTGAACAGTAAGGCCGATAATATGGAGGAAAGAATTACCAATTTGGAAGATGGCAATATAGAAATGCGGCAGGCAGAGGAGGAGAGAGAAGTAGGACTAAAAAGAAATGAAGAAACTCTCCGAGAATTATCAGACACAATTAGGAGATACAACGTACGGATTACAGATATACCAGAGGGAGAAGAGAAGGAGAAAGGGGCCGAAAGCCTATTCAAAGAAATAATGGCTGAGAACTTCCCAAATCTGGTGAGACAGATGGATCTTCAGGTGACAGAAGCCAATAGATCTCCAAACTTTATCAATGCAAGAAGACCAACCCCACGGCATATAGTAGTGAAGCTAGCAAAAGTCAACGACAAGGAGAAAATACTAAGGACAGCCAGGCAAAAGAAACTAACCTACAAAGGAACCCCCATCAGGCTATCAGCAGATTTCTCAGCAGAAACTTTACAGGCTAGAAGAGAGTGGAATGATATATTCAAAAATCTGAAGGACAAAAATCTACAGCTGAGAATTCTCTACCCAGCGAAAATAATCTTCAAATATGATGGAGAAATAAAAACTTTCCCAGATAAACAAAAATTAAGGGAGTTCATTGCCACAAAACCTCCTCTTCAGGAAATCCTCAGGAAAACCCTCATTTCTGAAAAATCAAAAAAAGGAAAGGAGCTACAAAACCAAGAGCAGAGGAGATAAGTAGAAGGACAACAACAGTGAGTAGCAGCTCTTCATCAGAACAGATTAAACCATGGGATGAGAAACAAAGGAAATTGAAGAAAACCAGAAAACAAGACATAAAATGGTAGTGGTAGGCCCCCACATCTCAATAATCACTCTAAATGTAAATGGATTGAACTCCCCAATCAAAAGACACAGAGTGGCAGGATGGATCAAAGAACAAGACCCAACAATATGCTGCCTCCAGGAAACACACCTCAGCCCCAAAGACAAACACAGACTCAGAGTGAAGGAATGGAGAACAATACTCCAAGCCAATAATGAACAAAAGAAAGCAGGTGTCGCTATACTAATATCAGACAAGGTAGACTTCAAAGCAAAACAGATAAAGAAAGACAAAGAGGGACAGTATATAATGATAAAAGGGACTCTCTGCCAAGATGACATAACACTTATAAATATATACGCACCCAACACAGGAGCAACAAAATTGGTAAAGCAACTCTTAATAGAACTAAAAGAAGACATCAACAACAATACAATAATAGTAGGGGACCTCAAACACCATTAACACCAATGGACAGAACATCCAGACAGAAAATCAACAAGGAAATAATAGAATTAAGTGAAAAATTAGACCAGATGGACTTAATAGATATATATAGAACACTTCATCCAAAAACAGCAGGTTACACATTCTTCTGAAGTGCACATGGAACATTCTCAAGGATTGACCATATTTTGGGAAACAAAGCAAACATCAATAAATACAAGAGAGTTGAAATAATATCAAGCATCTTTTCTGATCATAATGCTATGAAACTAGAAATCAACTACAAGAAAAAAGCAGAGAAGGGTGCAAAAATGTGGAGACTAAACAACACGCTTTGGAACAAACAATGGATCATTGAAGAAATTAAAGAAGAAATCAAATATTATCTGGAGACAAATGAAAATGAGAACACGACATACCAAATCATTTGGGAGGCAGCAAAAGGAGTCCTAAGAGGGAAATTCATCGCAATACAGGCTCACCTCACTAAACAAGAAAAAGCTCACATAAGCAACCTCAAACGACACCTAACAGAACTAGAAAAAGAAGAAGAAACAAAGCCCAGAGTCAGTAGGAGGGAAATAATAAAAAAAAAACAGCAGAAATAAACGATATTGAAACAAAAAAGACAATAGAAAGGATCAATGAAACAAAGAGTTGGTTCTTCGAAAGAATTAACAAAATTGACAAACCTTTAGCCAGACTCACCAAGACAAGAAGAGAGAAATCGCAAATAAATAAAATTAGGAATGAGAGAGGAGAAATCACAACAGATACCAATGAAATACAAGAGATCATAAGAGAATACTATGAAAAACTATATGCCAACAAATTGAACAACCTGGAAGAAATGGACAAATTCCTAGACTCCTACAATCTCCCCAAACTGAATCAGGTAGAAATGGAGAATCTGAATAGGCCAATCACAAGTAAGGAAACAGAAACAGTAATCAAAAACCTCTCCAAAAATAAGAGTCCAGGACCAGACGGCTTCTCTGGAGAATTCTACCAAACATTCAAAGAAGACTTAATACCTATTCTTCTCAAACTGTTCCAGAAAATTGAGAAAGATGGAGCACTCTCTAACACATTCTATGAAGCCAACATCACTCTGATCCCCAAACCTGACAAGGACAACACAAAGAAGGAGAACTACAGGCCGATATCACTGATGAACATAGATGCAAAAATCCTCAACAAAATTTTGGCAAACCGAATACAGCAATACATCAAAAAAATTATACACCATGATCAAGTGGGATTTATACAAGGGACACAGGGATGGTTCAACATCCTCAAGTCAATCAACGTGATACACTACATCAACAAAATGAGAAACAAAAACCACGTGATCATCTCAATAGGTGCAGAGAAAGCATTCGACAAGATCCAACGCCAATTTATGATAACCCTCAATAAAATGGGTATACAAGGAAAGTACCTCAACATAATAAAGGCCATATATGACAGACCCACAGCCAACATCATACTCAATGGACAAAAACTGAAAGCCATCCCTCTGAGGACAGGAACAAGACAAGGGTGCCCACTTTCACCACTCCTATTCAACATAGTACTGGAGGTGCTGGCCAGAGCAATTCGGCAGGAAAAAGAAATAAAAGGAATCCAAATAGGTAACGAAGAAGTAAAACTCTCGCTGTTTGCAGACGACATGATCTTATATATAGAAAACCCCAAAGAATCCATAGAAAAACTATTAGAAATAATCAACAACTACAGCAAAGTAGCAGGGTATAAAATCAACATACATAAAAATCAGTAGCATTTCTATACACTAACAATGAACTAACAGAAAAAGAACTCAAGAAATCAATCCCATTCACAATCGCAACGAAAAGAATAAAATACCTTGGGATAAACTTAACCAAGGAAATGAAGGATCTATACAATGGAAACTACAAGACTTTCTTGAAAGAAATTGTTGACGAAATAAAGAGATGGAAAGACATTCCATGCACATGGATTGGAAGAATAAACATAGTTAAAATGTCCATACTACCTAAAGCAATATACAGATTCAATGCTATCCCAATCAGAATCCCAAGAACATTCTTCACAGAAATTGAACAAACAATCCTAAAATTCATATGGGGGCAACAGAAGACCGCGAATTGCTAAAGCATTCCTGAGCAAGAAAAACAAAGCCGGCGGAATCACAATCCCCGATTTCAAAACATACTACAAAGCTATAGTGATCAAAACAGCATGGCACTGGTACAAAAACAGGTCCACAGATCAATGGAACAGAATTGAAAGCCCAGAGATAAAACCACACATCTATGGACAGCTAATCTTCGAGAAAGGAGCTGAGGGCCTACAATGGAGAGAAGAAAGTCTCTTCAACAAATGGTGCTGGGAAAACTGGACAGCCACATGCAAAAGATTGAAAATTGACCATTCTTTTTCACCACACACCAAAATAAACTCAAAATGGATCAAAAACCTAAAGATTAAGCCTGAAACAATAAGTCTTCTGGAAGAGAATATAGGCAGTACACTTTTTTTTTTTAAAGATTTTATTTTTTTCCTTTTTCTCCCCAAAGCCCCCAGGTACATAGTTGTGTATTCTTCGTTGTGGGTCCTTCTAGTTGTGGCATGTGGGAGGCTGCTTCAGCGTGGTCTGATGAGCAGTGCCATGCCCGTGCCCAGGATTCAAACTAATGAAACACTGGGATGCCTGCAGTGGAGCGCGCAAACTTAACCACTCGGCCACGGGGCCAGCCCCAGGGCAGTACACTTTTTGACATCAGTTTCAAAAGAATCTTTTCAGACACTATAACTCCTCAGTTGAGGGAAACAATAGAAAGAATAAACAAATGGGACTTCATCAGACTAAAGAGCTTCTTCAAGGCAAGGGAAAATAGGATTGAAACAAAAAAACAGCTCACTAATTGGGAAAAAATATTTACAAGCCACTTATCCGACAAAGGGTTAATCTCCATAATATACAAAGAACTCACACAGCTTAACAACAAAAAAACAAACAACCCGAACAAAAAATGGGCAGAGGACATCAACAGACATTTCTCAAAAGAAGATATGAATATGGCCAATAGACACATGAAAAGATGTTCATCATCGCTAATCATCAGGGAAATGCAAATCAAAACTACACTAAGATATCACCTTACACCCGTTAGATTGGCAAAAACATCCAAAACCAAGAGTGACAAATGTTGGAGAGGTTGTGGAGAAAAAGGAACGCTCATACACTGTTGGTGGGAATGCAAACTGGTACAGCCACTATGGAAAACAGTATGGAGATTTCTCAAAAAGTTAAAAATAGAAATACCCTATGAACCAGTCATCCCATTACTGGGTATCTATCCTAAGAACCTGAAATCAGAAATCCCAAGAGTCCGTTGCACCCCTATGTTCATCACAGCATTATTTACCATAGCCAAGACGTGGAACCAACCTACATGCCCAGAAACTGATGATTGGATAAAGAAGATGTGGTATATATACACAATGGAATACTACTCAGCCATAAAGACAAAATTGGCCCATTCACAGCAACATGGATGGACCTCGAGGGTATTATGTTAAGCGAAATAAGCCAGTCTGAGAAAGACGAACTCTATATGACTCCACTCATAGGTGGAAGTTAGTATGTTGACAAGGAGATCTGATCGGTGGTTACCAGGGAAAGGGGGGGGGTGGGGGGAGGGCACAAAGGGGGAAGGGGTGTACCCACAACATGACTAACAAAAATGTACAACTGAAATCTCACAAGGTTGTAATCTATCATAACATTAATAAAAAAAAAACTAACTGATTTCAGGGAAATGTACTACCTATGAATCTTATTTACTATTTATGAAGGATGACTAGCATAATCACCTCACCTCAATATTCATTTCTGAAGTAGAAATCCACAGTGTAATGCTGCAGTTTAAGAAAGGCTTGATAAATACAATAAATACAATACACTTTTATGATGACTCTTTCCTGTTGAAACTTTTCTAGAACCTCATGTACCAATTAATTTCCATGAAGCTTTCTCATATGACTTATGTTTATATTTCTTTTTGGTGAGAGTTTCACATAGAAGGATGTAGGCCAACTCAAGTCTTTCTCATGCTGTGAACATTCAAGACGTTTTTATCCAGTGAGTTCTTTCATGCCTGCAAGAAAGAAGTGTGATGAGAAAAGTCCCAAATTGTTTCTATCTACCTGGCTTTACCTCTAGTGTGCATTCCTGCATATCCTCAAAGTTTGCATGACA
>NW_025803225.1:0-1007 GCF_021613505.1 Equus quagga
ATTTCTTTGGTATCTGTTGTGATTTCTACTCTCTCATTTCTAATTTTGTTTATTTGAGATTTCTGTCTTTTTTTTCTTAATGAGTCTGGCTAAGGGTTTATTGATTTCATTAATTTTTTATAAAAACAAACTTTGTTTCATTGATCATTTCTACTGTCTTTTTGGTTTCAATATTGTTTATTTCTGCTCTAATATTTATTATTTCCCTCTTTCTACTGACTTTGGGCTTTGTTTGTTCTTTTTCTAATTCCGTTCGTTATCATTGAGGTTATTTATGTAAGATTCTTCTTGTTTATTGAGGTGAGCCTGTATTGCAATGAATTTCCCTCTTAGGACTGCTTTTGCTGCATCCCAAACAAGTTGGTATGGCGTGTGTTCATTTTCATTTGTCTCCAGATAATATTTGATTTCTTCTTTAATTTCTTCAATAACCCATTGTTTGTTCAGCAGCATGTTGTTTTGTCTCCACAATTTTGCCCCTTTCCCAGTTTTCTTCTTGTAGTTGATTTCTAGTTTCATAGCATTATGATCCAAAAAGATGCTCAATATTATTTCAACCCTCTTGAATTTACTGATGCTTGCTTTGTTTCCAAAGATATGGTCTATCCTTGAGAATGTTCCATGTGCACTTGAGAAGAATGTGTAACTTGCTGTTTTTGGATGAAGTGTTCTATATATATCTATTAAGTCCATCTGGTCTAATTTTAAATTTAATTCTACAATTTCCTTGTTGATTTTCTGTCTGGACGATCTATCCATTGGTGTTAAAGGGGTGTTGAGGTCCCCTACTATTATTGTATTGTTTTTGTTGTGTCCTTTTAGTTTTGTTAATAGTTGCTTTTCATATTTTGGTGCTCCTGTGTTGGGTGCGTATATATTTATGTGTGATGTCATCTTGGTGGAGTGTCCCTTTTATCATTATATGCTGCCCCTCTTTGTCTTTCTTTATATGTTTTGCTTAGAAGTCTACTTTGTCTGATATAAAAATGGCAACACCTGCTTTTTTT
>NW_025803226.1:0-1007 GCF_021613505.1 Equus quagga
AAAAAAAGCAGGTGTTGCCATTTTTATATCAGACAAAGTAGACTTCTAAGCAAAACATATAAAGAAAGACAAAGAGGGGCAGCATATAATGATAAAAGGGACACTCCACCAAGATGACATCACACATAAATATATACGCACCCAACACAGGAGCACCAAAATATGAAAAGCAACTATTAACAAAACTAAAAGGACACAACAAAAACAATACAATAATAGTAGGGGACCTCAACACCCCTTTAACACCAATGGATAGATCGTCCAGACAGAAAATCAACAAGGAAATTGTAGAATTAAATTTAAAATTAGACCAGATGGACTTAATAGATATATATAGAACACTTCATCCAAAAACAGCAAGTTACACATTCTTCTCAAGTGCACATGGAACATTCTCAAGGATAGACCATATCTTTGGAAACAAAGCAAGCATCAGTAAATTCAAGAGGGTTGAAATAATATTGAGCATCTTTTTGGATCATAATGCTATGAAACTAGAAATCAACTACAAGAAGAAAACTGGGAAAGGGGCAAAATTGTGGAGACAAAACAACATGCTGCTGAACAAACAATGGGTTATTGAAGAAATTAAAGAAGAAATCAAATATTATCTGGAGACAAATGAAAATGAACACACGCCATACCAACTTGTTTGGGATGCAGCAAAAGCAGTCCTAAGAGGGAAATTCATTGCAATACAGGCTCACCTCAATAAACAAGAAGAATCTTACATAAATAACCTCAATGATAACGAACGGAATTAGAAAAAGAACAAACAAAGCCCAAAGTCAGTAGAAAGAGGGAAATAATAAATATTAGAGCAGAAATAAACAATATTGAAACCAAAAAGACAGTAGAAATGATCAATGAAACAAAGTTTGTTTTTATAAAAAATTAATGAAATCAATAAACCCTTAGCCAGACTCATTAAGAAAAAAAAGACAGAAATCTCAAATAAACAAAATTAGAAATGAGAGAGTAGAAATCACAACAGATACCAAAGAAAT
>NW_025803227.1:0-1051 GCF_021613505.1 Equus quagga
GTGAAGGGATGGAAGACAATACTCTAAGATAATAATGAACAAAAAAAGCAGGTGTTGCCATTCTTATATCAGACAAAGTAGACTTCTAAGCAAAACATATAAAGAAAGACAAAGAGAGGCAGCATATAATGACAAAAGGGACACTCCACCAAGATGACATAACACATAAATATATATGCACCCAACACAGGAGCACCAATATATGAAAAGCAAGTATTAACAAAACTAAAAGGACACAACAAAAACAATACAATAATAGTAGGGGACCTCAACACCCCATTAACACCAATGGATAGATCATCCAGACAGAAAATCAACAAGGAAATTGTAGAATTAAATTTAAAATTAGACAAGATGGACTTAATAGATATATATAGAACACGTCATCCAAAAACAGCAGGTTACACATTCTTCTCAAGTGCACATGGAACATTCTCAAGGATAGACCATATCTTTGGAAACAAAGCAAGCATCAGTAAATTCAGGAGGGTTGAAATAATATTGAGCATCTTTTTGGATCATAATGCTATGAAACTAGAAATCAACTACATGAAGAAAACTGGGAAAGGGGCAAAATTGTGGAGACAAAACAACATGCTGCTGAACAAACAATGGATTATTGAAGAAATTAAAGAAGAAATCAAATATTATCTGGAGACAAATGAAAATGAACACACGCCATACCAACTTGTTTGGGATGCAGCAAAAGCAGTCCTAAGAGGGAAATTCATTGCAATACAGGCTCACCTCAATAAGCAAGAAAAATCTTACATAAATAACCTCAATGATAACGAATGGAATTAGAAACAGAAGAACAAACAAAGCCCAAAGTCAGTAGAAAGAGGGAAATAATAAATATTAGAGCTGAAATAAACAATATTGAAACCAAAAAGACAGTAGAAAGGATCAATGAAACAAAGAGTTTGTTTTTATAAAAAATTAACGAAATCAATAAACCCTTAGCCAGACTCATTAAGAAAAAAAGACGGAAATCTCAAATAAATAAAATTAGAAATGAGAGAGTAGAAATCACAACAGATACCAAAGAAAT
>NW_025803228.1:0-1874 GCF_021613505.1 Equus quagga
AAATGACAAATTTTAAGTTTTATGAATTTTATCTCAATTAAAAACAAACTGTTTTTCTTATCAAATGTCAGATTTTAAATATTGTTAGCTTTCCTGTGTCTCTCTTTCCTTACAGCTGAAATTTGGAGCTGATGTCTATCCAACAAGATTCTTCTAAGAACTAAGTTGCATAACACGTGGGATGTGGGAGGCTGACTCACAAAGCTTGTGTGTAAATAGTCGTGCAGTGAGGTGGATCCCTATTCATGAATGGATACGAACTTCCACCAGTACACTGATCGTTCCTAGAGGATGGTTATGACATTTCCTTTTGCTGACCACCTCTTCGCTATCAGTATACAGGTCTCAAAGCATAATAGGATTTCTTGTTAATAATTTGATGCATAAAAGTGTCGATGAAAATAATCCATAACCAATCTATAAATGAAAATTTGAGAGAGTTTATTCGGAGCTGAAATCTGAGGACCATGGCCCAGGGCCTTTCTTCCCAAAGGAAGAAAGGGCACCCAAGAAGTGAGGTACAGAGAGTGGTTATATGCCCCCAAGAGGATGCTTTACATATGACTGAAATGTCCCTCCTACAATAGTCACAATATTGCCCTGTCTTCACAGCGCTTGATGGACAGAGCAGGTAGTGGGTCTGCTATCTTGGTGGGCATAGCAGGAGGCAAGTCTATTTTCTCGAGCTGGGTGGTCACAGGTGAGCACAGCAATCAGTTTCTAGCCTAAGCAAAGATGTCCAATCCTTAAGGAAATGCCAATGTTGGGAGGGGGAGGGAAGTTGCACCTTTGTCTGAAGGGTCTTTGTTCTTGCCAGAGGGAACATCTAAAGCAGATATAGGATGCATGCTCAAAGGCCTCAGTCAGGCCATTTTGGAAAGACAAGGTCAGGCCGAAATAGGTTTACACCAAATGGCTTCCTCATATTCTCCAATAAACCTTTTGCTTGCCATTTTTATTTGTCAAAAATAAGAAAAAAATAAAAATCAATTTTAAAAGTAAAAATAATACATGTATATGAATTTGTCAAAATTCACTGAATAATGTTTTCTATACAGGTTCTCTGTAATGAAAATGGCCATGAAAGTGAGTGCATTTTTATCATGTGGCTCTAAAAAGGTACATTCTACTAAATGTTTTCATTAAGAATTAATACTAAAGAAGGTAAATGAATGAGCACCTCCCAGAGAGATCACTCTTTTAGAGGTGAAATGTTCAGTGAAAAGAAGAGCAGGCCTGATATCATATATGGAGCAGATTGATACTTCTCTTCCAGTAGTCAGTCTACAATTCTGCCACTAGAATCACGCCTTAAATGAACATTTGGCCACCCAAATAAAACCTGCTTCTCCTTGGCTGAGAGATGGAGAGAAATGGAGAAGCTTAGGACTTGGACCACTAATGAAAATCCTAGATGGATGAAGGCAGAGTTGCCTGGCATCCCAGGGTTACCAAACTATCTTTGGACTGATTTGTGAGAGATAAAGAAAGCAATATAACTTCTTCTCCCAAACCTCAGATGCCTTACAATATCATTGGATGGGCTCTGCAATTCATTCAATTATACACATGTCCTATATTTTAGAATTGAAGTCCATAGTGCCTAACCTTTGGGATCACAGATCAACCTGGAGTACTTGTTAGAATTCAAGCTCCCAGATCTCTCTCCTAGAGGTTTTGATACTTTAGGATAAAGAAGAGCCCAAGTGTCTGTACTGTTAATAAACATCGAAGCAATGTATTAGGTGTTCACCTTTGAAAATATGTCTTTATCATAGTTACCAGAATTATTAGTGTGTTTTAACCCACTAACCAACGAATGAAAAGAAATGGAATTTTAACAAAGATACTGTTATTTAACTTTTATTGATTTA
>NW_025803229.1:0-3401 GCF_021613505.1 Equus quagga
CACTTTACCCTGATTGCCTCTTTAAAGGCCCTGTGTCCAAATACACTCACACTCTGAGTCACTGGGGGTTAGGACTTCAATATACGAATTTGAGGGGACACAGTTCAGCTCATAGTAGTGAGGTTCACTATTGTATTTTACATTCTGTGGGTTTTTGATAAATGCATGGTTGTATGCTTGGTCCATTTTCAGTTAAGTTTTGTATATGGTATAACGGAAGAGTGCCACTTCACTCCTCGACACGTAGCCATCATTTATGGAAAATCCTGTTCTTTCCCCGTCAGTGGTCCTGGAAACCTTGTCCAGAATCCGTTGACCGTACACAGGCTCCAAGGGCCCAGCCGCATTTGGCTGCTGCACCAGCAGCAGGGGCAGGTCTGCTGGGAGCCGGGAGTCTGAGGGGAGGCCCCGAGTTGCTTAGGCAGCCGCAGCCCAGGAGAGCGAGTGGAAGAGGGCCTGCGTGCAGGAGGCCAAACCAAAAGCAGTGACTCTATATGAGGGTTTATTTCTCGGCACTCTGTTCTATCCCATTGATCATTGTGTCTGTCCTTTAGCCAGTACCACACTGCCTTGTTACTGTAGCTTTGTAGTAACTTTGAAATCAGGAAGTGAGTCCTGCAATCTGTTTTTTTTCAAGGTTATTTTGGCTCTTCAGGGCCCTGACAAATCCATATGAGTTTGAGGATTATCTTTTATATTGATACAGGGAAAAAAGCTATTGGAGTTTTGACGGGTGATTGACTCTGTGGATCCCTTTGGGGGGATTTTCTTCTTAACAGTGCGAAGTCTTCTGCTTCATGAACACAGGATATCTTTCCATTTACCTAAATCTTTAACTTTTAAGCAATATTTTGTAGTTTTCAGTGTACAAGTCTTTGACCTCCTCGGTTAAATTTATTCCTAAGTATTTTATTCTTCGTGATGCTATTGGAAATAGAATGAATTTCTTGATTGTGCGCTGCTAGTGTATAGAGATGCGAATGATTTTGGAATGTTGGTTTTGCGTCCTGCAGCGTTGCTGAACTCATTCATTAGCTCTCACAGTGTGGTGTGGATTCTTTAGAGATGTCTGCATACAGGATCGTGTTAGCTGTCAACAGAGACAATCGTCCTTCTTCCTCTACAGTTTGGCTGCTGTGTGTTCTTTTTCTTGCCCGATGCTTGGCTAGAACCTGCACTGCTGCAGAGTGGAGGAGTGTCGTCCTTGTCTGAGTCCTGCTCTCAGGAGAGAAGCGTTCAGTCTTCAGCTGTGGAGTATGATGCTGTCTGTGGGACTTTCATATTTGGCCTTCGTCATGTTGAGGGTGTTCCCTTCGTTTCCTAGTTTATTTACTATTTTTGTCATAAAAGGGTGTATTGGATTAGGTCACATGTTTTTTCTCAAACAATTGAAATGACCACGTGTGTTGTTCTTTAACACACAATCTCAGTCCAGAGGGAATCAATGTCCAAAACAGATTTATTCTCCTAAAATAACAGTGTGACTTCACATGTGTAAAAGGTGGCAAAAGAGGTCTTGAATATTGTGGCACACCCACTAGTCGTCTGTCTATTATCTACTTCCCCCTCGCCTTTCTTTAAGAGTCCCTATTTTATAGGAGGAGGTGATGGGCCTAATCTTAACAAGAAAAAAATGAATAAACAACAACAGAAAACAACAACTGCCTTTCCCAGCCACTTTGCAGGCAGTTGCCATTGAGATGTGAGTGGAGGCTGCTGAGTGCGGATTCCGGGAAAGCCCTTGAAAGTGGCAAGCCCCTTTTCCCCTTCCTTTCCGTGTTCTTCCACCTGGGACAGGATGAGATGGATGCAGCTCCAGCAGCCATCTTGAAAACACAAGGATGAGAGCCCCACCCTATGGATGGTGGAGGAGAGAGCTGGAAGGAGCCTCAGTTTTAGTCTTGGAATTCCCACTCTGGACTTGTCATTATGAAAGACAGAAATGACCCCATCTTCTTTAAGCAAGTGCTATTGGGGTTCTGTTACCTGCAGCTGAATTAGATTCCCAGGGATCCAAGCATCTGTTCTAACACTCTCTCCTAGTAAGAGTAAAAGTCTCTTCTATTTTATCTTCTGATTTGGGGGGTTTCTTCTCTAAAAATAGCCTGAGTGGGAGTGTGGGAGGAGGTGGTGTGGAGGCGCACCACAGTGCTGCTCCACCTCCTCCCCTCTTGGACCTCGCCAGGCATCAGCCCAGCTCCCACCAGCCGAGGATTTTGAGCCCTGCTGAGCCCTGCCCCTCCTCACAGTCTCCTTCATGTCCCTGCTCCTCAGGCTGCAGGTGCGGGTGTTCAGCGTGGGGGTCGCCACTGCATCCATGATGGTTGCTCCCGTGTCCTGAGATGAGAAGGAGCCTGGGGGTCGTATGTAAACCCGAGGACAGTCCACAGCACAGGGTGACCACAGACAGGTGAGAGCTGCATGTGGAAAATGCCTGGCGCCTTGCTGGGGCGACAGACTCAGAGGACAGCTGCAGCTGTGCTGATGGAGGAGGCCATGACAGCACACAGGGCCGCAGTAGCACCACGGCGCCCAGGGCCGTGCGCTGATCGACATGATGTCTGAGCCGGGCCGGCCATCTAGGTCAGCAGGTGGCGTCAGGCAGAAGTGGGAGATGTCCCGGGCGGAGGAAGAGAACGTCGGTCTGCTCAGGGGAGCGTGTGGACCAGGGAGATGAGGCTGGAGCACATGCACACCAGAGCGGCCGTCCCCACGGAGCAGGGTGCTGATGGTGCAGTACCGCAGGGGGCTGGCAGCTACGGAGCCAGAGCCTAGTGCGAAAAGAGGGCAGAAAACGTTCCAAAACGCTCCCCTGGGAAATGGGACCAGCATGTGGACGAAGCCCGTGCGCCGGCTTCCTGGGCCTGTGGACGTGACGCCCGGTTCCATGTGAAAGCTCTCAGGGCTGTCCCGGGTCCCGGCTCCTGGAGGATCGACGGGGAGTCTGCTCCCAGCCCGCCCTCCCTGCTGACGGGCGTGTGTCCGGCGCAGCTGCTTCCCCCTGGACCTCGCTGTGCCGGGTGAGCAGAGGCTTGTGCCAGACACCCCACCGCCCCTTGGGTCAGGGCATTGCCCTTTCAGGATTCCACCATGTGAAGGCCAGCAGGCCAAATGCGGTGGGGCCCTCGCCTTGCACAGGGGGGCTCCCAGTGAGCCCAGAGAACATCTGCCCCCGGCCCTGGCTGCCGGCATCTCTCACCTGGGACCCTGGAGGCGTCGCTTCCATCGTGCAGGCTACTGGCTTTTCTCCCCTCAGCAGCTGGCAGCATCTTTTGAAAACGCGAAGGTGTCGTGATGCTCTCCTGTGCAAACTCCCCACAGAGGCTCATCACACACAGACCAGACCAGCTTTCTATCCTCAGCGGCCGGGCCGTCCTGACCTGGCTCCCGTTTACTCCTCT
>NW_025803230.1:0-3401 GCF_021613505.1 Equus quagga
AGAGGAGTAAACGGGAGCCAGGTCAGGACGGCCCGGCCGCTGAGGATAGAAAGCTGGTCTGGTCTGTGTGTGATGAGCCTCTGTGGGGAGTTTGCACAGGAGAGCATCACGACACCTTCGCGTTTTCAAAAGATGCTGCCAGCTGCTGAGGGGAGAAAAGCCAGTAGCCTGCACGATGGAAGCGACGCCTCCAGGGTCCCAGGTGAGAGATGCCGGCAGCCAGGGCCGGGGGCAGATGTTCTCTGGGCTCACTGGGAGCCCCCCTGTGCAAGGCGAGGGCCCCACCGCATTTGGCCTGCTGGCCTTCACATGGTGGAATCCTGAAAGGGCAATGCCCTGACCCAAGGGGCGGTGGGGTGTCTGGCACAAGCCTCTGCTCACCCGGCACAGCGAGGTCCAGGGGGAAGCAGCTGCGCCGGACACACGCCCGTCAGCAGGGAGGGCGGGCTGGGAGCAGACTCCCCGTCGATCCTCCAGGAGCCGGGACCCGGGACAGCCCTGAGAGCTTTCACATGGAACCGGGCGTCACGTCCACAGGCCCAGGAAGCCGGCGCACGGGCTTCGTCCACATGCTGGTCCCATTTCCCAGGGGAGCGTTTTGGAACGTTTTCTGCCCTCTTTTCGCACTAGGCTCTGGCTCCGTAGCTGCCAGCCCCCTGCGGTACTGCACCATCAGCACCCTGCTCCGTGGGGACGGCCGCTCTGGTGTGCATGTGCTCCAGCCTCATCTCCCTGGTCCACACGCTCCCCTGAGCAGACCGACGTTCTCTTCCTCCGCCCGGGACATCTCCCACTTCTGCCTGACGCCACCTGCTGACCTAGATGGCCGGCCCGGCTCAGACATCATGTCGATCAGCGCACGGCCCTGGGCGCCGTGGTGCTACTGCGGCCCTGTGTGCTGTCATGGCCTCCTCCATCAGCACAGCTGCAGCTGTCCTCTGAGTCTGTCGCCCCAGCAAGGCGCCAGGCATTTTCCACATGCAGCTCTCACCTGTCTGTGGTCACCCTGTGCTGTGGACTGTCCTCGGGTTTACATACGACCCCCAGGCTCCTTCTCATCTCAGGACACGGGAGCAACCATCATGGATGCAGTGGCGACCCCCACGCTGAACACCCGCACCTGCAGCCTGAGGAGCAGGGACATGAAGGAGACTGTGAGGAGGGGCAGGGCTCAGCAGGGCTCAAAATCCTCGGCTGGTGGGAGCTGGGCTGATGCCTGGCGAGGTCCAAGAGGGGAGGAGGTGGAGCAGCACTGTGGTGCGCCTCCACACCACCTCCTCCCACACTCCCACTCAGGCTATTTTTAGAGAAGAAACCCCCCAAATCAGAAGATAAAATAGAAGAGACTTTTACTCTTACTAGGAGAGAGTGTTAGAACAGATGCTTGGATCCCTGGGAATCTAATTCAGCTGCAGGTAACAGAACCCCAATAGCACTTGCTTAAAGAAGATGGGGTCATTTCTGTCTTTCATAATGACAAGTCCAGAGTGGGAATTCCAAGACTAAAACTGAGGCTCCTTCCAGCTCTCTCCTCCACCATCCATAGGGTGGGGCTCTCATCCTTGTGTTTTCAAGATGGCTGCTGGAGCTGCATCCATCTCATCCTGTCCCAGGTGGAAGAACACGGAAAGGAAGGGGAAAAGGGGCTTGCCACTTTCAAGGGCTTTCCCGGAATCCGCACTCAGCAGCCTCCACTCACATCTCAATGGCAACTGCCTGCAAAGTGGCTGGGAAAGGCAGTTGTTGTTTTCTGTTGTTGTTTATTCATTTTTTTCTTGTTAAGATTAGGCCCATCACCTCCTCCTATAAAATAGGGACTCTTAAAGAAAGGCGAGGGGGAAGTAGATAATAGACAGACGACTAGTGGGTGTGCCACAATATTCAAGACCTCTTTTGCCACCTTTTACACATGTGAAGTCACACTGTTATTTTAGGAGAATAAATCTGTTTTGGACATTGATTCCCTCTGGACTGAGATTGTGTGTTAAAGAACAACACACGTGGTCATTTCAATTGTTTGAGAAAAAACATGTGACCTAATCCAATACACCCTTTTATGACAAAAATAGTAAATAAACTAGGAAACGAAGGGAACACCCTCAACATGACGAAGGCCAAATATGAAAGTCCCACAGACAGCATCATACTCCACAGCTGAAGACTGAACGCTTCTCTCCTGAGAGCAGGACTCAGACAAGGACGACACTCCTCCACTCTGCAGCAGTGCAGGTTCTAGCCAAGCATCGGGCAAGAAAAAGAACACACAGCAGCCAAACTGTAGAGGAAGAAGGACGATTGTCTCTGTTGACAGCTAACAC
Source organism: Equus quagga (assembly GCF_021613505.1). Lineage (NCBI taxonomy): Eukaryota > Metazoa > Chordata > Mammalia > Perissodactyla > Equidae > Equus > Equus quagga. Next base: position 2,319 of record NW_025803230.1, read on the forward strand.
GATCCTGTATGCAGACATCTCTAAAGAATCCACACCACACTGTGAGAGCTAATGAATGAGTTCAGCAACGCTGCAGGACGCAAAACCAACATTCCAAAATCATTCGCATCTCTATACACTAGCAGCGCACAATCAAGAAATTCATTCTATTTCCAATAGCATCACGAAGAATAAAATACTTAGGAATAAATTTAACCGAGGAGGTCAAAGACTTGTACACTGAAAACTACAAAATATTGCTTAAAAGTTAAAGATTTAGGTAAATGGAAAGATATCCTGTGTTCATGAAGCAGAAGACTTCGCACTGTTAAGAAGAAAATCCCCCCAAAGGGATCCACAGAGTCAATCACCCGTCAAAACTCCAATAGCTTTTTTCCCTGTATCAATATAAAAGATAATCCTCAAACTCATATGGATTTGTCAGGGCCCTGAAGAGCCAAAATAACCTTGAAAAAAAACAGATTGCAGGACTCACTTCCTGATTTCAAAGTTACTACAAAGCTACAGTAACAAGGCAGTGTGGTACTGGCTAAAGGACAGACACAATGATCAATGGGATAGAACAGAGTGCCGAGAAATAAACCCTCATATAGAGTCACTGCTTTTGGTTTGGCCTCCTGCACGCAGGCCCTCTTCCACTCGCTCTCCTGGGCTGCGGCTGCCTAAGCAACTCGGGGCCTCCCCTCAGACTCCCGGCTCCCAGCAGACCTGCCCCTGCTGCTGGTGCAGCAGCCAAATGCGGCTGGGCCCTTGGAGCCTGTGTACGGTCAACGGATTCTGGACAAGGTTTCCAGGACCACTGACGGGGAAAGAACAGGATTTTCCATAAATGATGGCTACGTGTCGAGGAGTGAAGTGGCACTCTTCCGTTATACCATATACAAAACTTAACTGAAAATGGACCAAGCATACAACCATGCATTTATCAAAAACCCACAGAATGTAAAATACAATAGTGAACCTCACTACTATGAGCTGAACTGTGTCCCCTCAAATTCGTATATTGAAGTCCTAACCCCCAGTGACTCAGAGTGTGAGTGTATTTGGACACAGGGCCTTTAAAGAGGCAATCAGGGTAAAGTG
>NW_025803231.1:0-1720 GCF_021613505.1 Equus quagga
GAGCCAGTTTGCACCCTCTGGTCCATGGTGGTCACAGGTCCTGGATAGCGGAGCCCCCGCGCGGCTCCCCCTCCTCCTCCACGGAGCCGAGAGACGTCCCGCTGACGCGGCGCCTGGGGCTCGTCCACGTCGACGCTGACTGGACATGCTTCCTTTCCGCTCCACTCACTTAGAAATGCCTGTGCTTCATGCTGTAAGTCGCAATTTTATTTCTTCAATGTGTTCCTTAATCACAACAAAACTTTTCTCATCCAACACACGGTCTGCATTTTTTACCGGTAGATTTTAGCTGCAATACCTTTGTGAAAGTCATTTTTTTATCTGACGACTTTGTCGAGCACTGACCATGTGGCGGTACTGTTGCAGGCACTGGGCACACACAGCTGTGAAGGGACAGACACGCCCCCGTTCCCAGGAGGGCACAGCCTCACGGGGAAACCACAGCATAAACGAGTTAACTAACCAGCAAGATAACTTCCCACAGAGACACAAGGACGATAAATCAGCTGTGCAAAGGTCCAGGAGGAGAGAACGCCAGGCCAAGAACATGGCCAGTGCAAGGGCCCTGAGGCAGCAGTGGTGTGCGGTCCCATGTGGCTGGCAGTACCTGCCGTCAGAGGAGTAAACGGGAGCCAGGTCAGGACGGCCCGGCCGCTGAGGATGGAAAGCTGGCCCCTGGTCTGCGTGTGATGAGCCTCTGCGGGTAGTTTGGACAGGAGAGCATCACGACGCCTTCGCGTTTTCAAAAGATGGGGGCAGATGTACTCTGGGCTCACTGGGAGACCCCCTGTGCAAGGCGAGGGCCCCACCGCATTTGGCCTGCTGGCCTTCACACGGTGGAATCCTGAAAGGGCAATGCCCTGACCCAAGGGGTGGTGGGGTGTCTGGCACAAGCCTCTGCTCACCCGGCACAGCGAGGTCCAGGGGGAAGCAGCTGCGCCGGACACATGCCCGTCAGCGGGGAGGGCGGGCTGGGAGCAGAGTCCCCGTGGATCCTCCAGGAGCGGGGACCTGGGACAGCCCTGAGAGCTTTCAACATGGAACCGAGCGTCACATCCACAGGCCCAGGAAGCCGGCCCATGGGCTTCGTCCACGTGCAGGTCCCGTGTCCCAGGGGAGCGTTTGGGAACGTTTTCTGCCATCTTTTCGCACTAGGCTCTGGGTCCGTAGCTGCCAGCCCCCTGCGGTACTGCACCATCAGCACCCCGCTCCGTGGGGACGGCCGCTCTGGTGTGCACGTGCTCCAACCTCATCTCCCTGGTCCACACGCTCCCCTGAGCAGACCGACATTCTCTTCCTCCGCCCGGGACATCTCCCACTTCTGCCTGATGCCACCTGCTGACCGAGATGGCCGGCCCGGCTCAGACATCATGTCGATCAGCGCACCGCCCTGGGCGCCGTGGTGCTGCTGCAGCCCTGTGTGCTGTCATGGCCTCCTCCATCAGCACAGCTGCAGCTGTCCTCTGAGTCTGTCGCCCCAGCAAGGCGCCAGGCATTTTCCACATGCAGCTCTCACCTGTCTGTGGTCACCCTGTGCTGTGGACTGTCCTCGGGTTTACATACGACCCCCAGACTCCTTCTCATCTCAGGACATGGGAGCAACCATCATGGATGCAGTGGCGACCCCCACGCTGAACCCCCGCACCTGCAGCCTGAGGAGCAGGGACATGAAGGAGACTGTGAGGAGGGGCAGGACTCAGCAGGGCTCAAAATCCTCGGC
>NW_025803232.1:0-2256 GCF_021613505.1 Equus quagga
GAGACTGTGAGGAGGGGCAGGACTCAGCAGGGCTCAAAATCCTCGGCTGGCGGGGAGCTGGGCTGATGCCTGGCGAGGTCCAAGAGGGGAGGAGGCGCAGCAGCACTGCGGACACGCCCCCACACCACCTCCTCCCACACACCCACTCAGGCTATTTTTAGAGAAGAAACCCCCCAAATTAGAAGAGAAAATAGAAGAGACTTTTGCTGTTACTAGGAGAGAGTGTTAGAACAGATGCTTGGATCCCTGGGAATCTAATTCAGCCGCAGGTAACAGAACCCCAATAGCATTGGCTTAAAGAAGACGGGGTCATTTCTGTCTTTCATAAAGACAAGTCTGGAGTGGGAATTCCAAGACTAAAACTGAGGCTCCTTCCAGCTCTCTCCTCCACCATCCATAGGGTGGGGCTCTCATCCTTGTGTTTTCAAGATGGCTGCTGGAGCTGCATCCATCTCATCCTGTCCCAGGTGGAAGAACACGGAAAGGAAGGGGAAAAGGGGCTTGCCACTTTCAAGGGCTTTCCCAGAATCCCCACTCAGCATCCTCCACTCACATCTCAATGGCAACTGCCTGCAAAGTGGCTGGGAAAGGCAGTTGTTGTTTTCTGCTGTCGTTTATTCATTTTTTTCTTGTTAAGATTAGACCCATCACCTCCTCCTATAAAATAGGGACTCTTAAAGAAAGGCGAGGGGGAAACACATAGTGGACAGACAACTAGTGGGTGTGCCACAATATTCAAGACCTATTTTGCCACCTTTTACACATGTGAAGTCACACTGTTATTTTAGGAGAACAAATCTGTTTTGGACATTGATTCCCTCTGGACTGAGATTGCGTGTTAAAGAACAAAACACATGGTCATTTCAATTGTTTGAGAAAAAACATGTGACCTAATCCAATATACCCTTTCATGACAAAAACAGTAAATAAACTAGGAAACGAAGGGAACACCCTCAACATGACGAAGGCCGAATATGAAAGTCCCACAGACAGCATCATACTCCACAGTTGGAGACTAAACGCTTCTCTCCTGAGAGCAGGACTCAGACAAGGACGGCGCTCCCTCCACTCTGCAGCAGTGTGAGTTCTAGCCAAGCATCGGGCAAGAAAAAGAACACACAGCAGCCAAACTGTAGAGGAAGAGGGACGATTGTCTCTGTTGACAGCTAACACGATCCTGTATGCAGACATCTCTGAAGAATCCACACCACACTGTGAGAGCTAATGAATGAGTTCAGCAACGACGCAGGACACAAAACCAACACTCCAAAATCATTCGCATCTCTATACACTAGCAGCGCACAATCAAGAAATTCATTCTATTTCCAATAGCATCACGAAGAATAAAATACCTAGGAATAAATTTAACCGAGGAGATCAAAGACTTGTACACTGAAAACTACAAAATATTGCTTAAAAATTAAAGATTTAGGTAAATGGAAAGATATCCTGTGTTCATGAAGCAGAAGACTTCGCACTGTTAAGAAGAAAATCCCCCCAAAGGGATCCACAGAGTCAATCACCCGTCAAAACTCCAATAGCTTTTTTCCCTGTATCAATATAAAAGATAATCCTCAAACTCATATGGATTTCTCAGGGCTCTGAAGAGCCAAAATAACCTTGAAAAAAACAGATTGCAGGACTCACTTCCTGATTTCGAAGTTACTACAAAACTACAGTAACAAGGCAGTGTGGTACTGGGTAAGGGACAGACACAATGATCAATGGGATAGAACAGAGCGCCGAGAAATAAACCCTCATATAGAGTCACTGCTTTTGGTTTGGCCTCCTGCACCCAGGCCCTCTCCCGCTCGCTCTCCTGGGCTGCGGCTGCCTAAGCAACTCAGGGACCTCCCCTCAGACTCCCCGCTCCCAGCAGACCTGCCCCTGCTGCTGGTGCAGCAGCCAAACGCGGCTGGGCCCTTGGAGCCTGCGTACGCTCAACAGATTCTGGACAAGGTTTCCAGGACCACTGACGGGGAAAGAACAGGATTTTCCATAAATGATGGCTACGTGTCGAGGAGTGAAGTGGCACTCTTCCCTTACACCATATACAAAACTTAACTGAAAATGGACCAAGCATACAACCACGCATTTATCAAAAACCCACAGAATGTAAAATACAATAGTGAACCTCACTGTTATGAGCTGAACTGTGTCCCATCAAATTCGTATATTGAAGTCGTAACCCTCAGTGCCTCAGAGTGCAAGTGTATTTGGACACAGGGCCTTTAAAGAGGCAATCAGGGTAAAGTG
>NW_025803233.1:0-3182 GCF_021613505.1 Equus quagga
CCTCCCCATAGACTTGAATAGATGACAACATTCTCCTCTCAGTGCTTGTCCCTCTATTCTCGCTTCTTGCCAAGGATTCCTTTCTTATCCCTTGAATCAGAGTCTGTTTTATGTCTTCCAGTTTCTGTGTCCGCTTTCTGTTTTTCAAAGCTGTTTCTGGGTATCTCTCCCTTTAATAGCCTAGCCTAGGCCAATCCTCAGTCTGTAACCATGCGGCCATCTTGGCGGACATGTTCTTCGTGATGTCATAAACAACCTCAAAATTCGAAGTTGTCCTGACAACCTGCGTGCACACAGAATTTCAGAGCCATCTCAGGCCAGTGTGACACCTCACCCTTTCCAGGTAGTATAGTTTTCCTTTTTCTCGATTTCTTGTCGGTTTCTGACTTTCTACTCGAACGTTGAAAGGCCTGCCACATTCTCTCTAGACACTGGTTTCTTTCCTGTAAGATAATCCTGGGTTTTATCCCTTACATTTTATGTAGATGGCCAAGTGGGTGGACGTTCCCCAGAGAAAGTCCTGGACTCCCTCCCAAGTTGAAGTTGCCTGGGCAATCCTCTGATGTGCAATGATCGTGTCATCTCCTAGCACTCTGCCAATTCCACCTTGGCAGGTCCCATGTTTTCCTTCCTTCCTTTGGTGAAGTGTACCAGATGCGTTCATGGATTGTAAAAGCCTCACGGTTCTTTTTCTGGTGCCTATTGATAACGTAACCTCACCATTTGTACTTATTTTATGATCCCTGTCCGCACCGTACCATGAAATCTATATTTCCTAACACTGCTAATGTGATCTGCACCCGTGATGTGAAACAGTGAGGCCCGGGGCCCAAGGGGAATGTGGGCACTTACCCAATCCACCACATGGATGGCCCTGAATTGTTCTTTTGGACCAACCTTTTGCCTGAACTTCGGAAGTCCTTGGCCTGTTTTGATTAGTCCTGAAGGTGATTAGTAGTAACTGCATGGACGGTAACATTGTCACTTGGTTCATGGTTTTAGGACTGATCATGTTCTCTCGGTAGTATTCCTCTTCAACTATTTTGAATGATCTACCTTTCTGTAGCATCAGTAAGCATTTTGAGGTGATTTTCCATCCTTGGAAGTTCTCCTTCTCTAATCTCTTCAGCCTCCAAAGCTTTATGCCGTCATTCTGGACCTCTTTTTGGATTTTTGATTTTAAGTGAGTTTATTGCCATAACCCTGCATTAGAACATCCTATATCTTTCAGATTTGCATCCTCATCTATTTAGACTTCTGTGTAGGTTACATCATCTTCAGTGGCATAAGCCTATGGCAGGCCCTAACTGCAATCTTGTGCCTAATCATCTCTTTCACCCTCCCACACCACCCCGCTTTGTCTCTGGGAATGTCCAATCAAATGTCCCCTGTCACCTGTTGGTTACTGCTTGCTTTTTCTTCTCCTTGTAAGTGAGATCCTATGGTATCTGACATTCTCCCTGGGGCTTCTTTCGCTTCCCTGAAAACCCTCACAGCTATACAGGTGATCACAAATGGCTGGATTGCATCTTTTGTTCTGGTTGAGTGGTATGCCATTGTGTGGCTATAGCCCATCTTCCTTCTGCCTTCGTCCCTTGCTGGGCACCAGGGCGGCTACCTAGTCTTGGATAGCATGAGTCAGGCTATGCTGAACCCAGCGGTGCACATGTCTTTATGCTGTAGTGATTCCAAGTTCTTTGGATAAACACGTCGCAGAGGAATAGCTGGATCATATGTCACATCTATTCTTAAACTTCTGAGGCAGCACCACACCTCTTGGCATAGTGGCTGCACCGGATTACACTCCCACCAGCAGTACAGGAGGCTTCCCTTCTGCCATCTCCCCTCTGACACTTGCTGTTTTCCTTCTGGTTCCTTATAACCATTCTCAGCACAGTGAGCTGCTTTGTCATTCCAGTTTGGATTTGCATGGCCTGAGATTTAATGATGGTGAACAAGTTTTCATGCACCTGTTGGCCCTCTTTCGATCTTCTTGGGAGAAATCTCTGTTTCCATCTTTTACCCAGGTTTTCATTGGCTTCTTGTTTTTTTCTAGTGGAGACGTGCGAGTTGATTGTATCTTTGGGCTTTCCACCCCGTGTCTGATGTGTGGTTTGCAAATATCCTCTCCCAGTTGTTGTGTTGTCTTCGCATTGAGTGGAAGGTTTCCTTGACTGGGCAGAAGTGTGTGCATTTGATGTGGTCCCATTTGTTTCGTGATTCCTTTGTTGCCCTTGCCCAGTCAGACATGCTTCTTCCATATAGGCGTCTCAGACTGATGGCAAAGAGCTCTCTGCCTAGGTCTTCTCCTACAAGGTTCACAGTTTCAAGTCTGCCATTCAAGGCTTTAATCTATTTCGAGGTGGTGTGTGTGCCAGGTGTAACATCATGGTCTACTCTCATTGTATTCCATGTGGCTGTGTAGCCTTCCCAGCACCGTTTATTGTAGAGACTCTCCTCTCTCCTCTGTCTCTTCTTGGCTCCCTGCTCGAAAAGGGGCTGTCCATGCACGTTTGAGTTGGGCTCTGGGCTCTCGATTCTGTTGCATGGGTCTGTGTGCCTGTTTTTGGGCCCAGACTGTGCCGTTTCGTTACCTAGCGCTTTGTCCTATATGTTGAAATCAGAAAGTGTGCTACGTCCTGCTTTGTTCGTTTTCTTGAGGATTCCTTCGCCTATTCAGGGTCTCTTGTTGATGGCTAGAAACATTAGGATTCTCTCTTCTATCTCTGTGGCAAGTATTGCTGCAACTTTGGGATTACATGGAACCCAGAGATTCCTTTACTCAGGTATGGGCGTTTCATGTGTGTTAATTCTTCCATTCCTATTCCTGGAATATCCTTCTTTCTCCTTGTGTCTTCTTGAATTTCTTTCCCCAAACGTTTGCTAGTTTTTGAATTAACATAGCTTTCACCTGTTTTTCTAAGGTTCTTCATAGAGATGTTATTCTTCGTACTGGCAAGCTGTATTTTTTTCTTTTTTTTTATCTTCAGTTTTTCTATTCTTTGCAACTTTGAATTGGTTTTGTTTCGGCAGAAGTACATCACTGAGCTCACATCTGCTGGCAATGCTCCTGTATTTGCTGTGGAAGTCTGGCCCTGTCTGAAGTCCTTTCCCATCTGCCTCTTCAATACCTCGGATTCCTGCCCTACAATTACTGAAGCAGTGGTCAGGGAGCTCGCCCA
>NW_025803234.1:0-87 GCF_021613505.1 Equus quagga
GCCGAGGATTTTGAGCCCTGCTGAGTCCTGCCCCTCCTCACAGTCTCTTTCATGTCCCTGCTCCTCAGGCTGCAGGTGCGGGGGTTC
>NW_025803234.1:187-1144 GCF_021613505.1 Equus quagga
CTGGGGGTCGTATGTAAACCCGAGGACAGTCCACAGCACAGGGTGACCACAGACAGGTGAGAGCTGCATGTGGAAAATGCCTGGCGCCTTGCTGGGGCGACAGACTCAGAGGACAGCTGCAGCTGTGCTGATGGAGGAGGCCATGACAGCACACAGGGCCGCAGCAGCACCACGGCGCCCAGGGCGGTGCGCTGATCGACATGATGTCTGAGCCGGGCCGGCCATCTCGGTCAGCAGGTGGCATCAGGCAGAAGTGGGAGATGTCCCGGGCGGAGGAAGAGAATGTCGGTCTGCTCAGGGGAGCGTGTGGACCAGGGAGATGAGGTTGGAGCACGTGCACACCAGAGCGGCCGTCCCCACGGAGCGGGGTGCTGATGGTGCAGTACCGCAGGGGGCTGGCAGCTACGGACCCAGAGCCTAGTGCGAAAAGATGGCAGAAAACGTTCCCAAACGCTCCCCTGGGACACGGGACCTGCACGTGGACGAAGCCCATGGGCCGGCTTCCTGGGCCTGTGGATGTGACGCTCGGTTCCATGTTGAAAGCTCTCAGGGCTGTCCCAGGTCCCCGCTCCTGGAGGATCCACGGGGACTCTGCTCCCAGCCCGCCCTCCCCGCTGACGGGCATGTGTCCGGCGCAGCTGCTTCCCCCTGGACCTCGCTGTGCCGGGTGAGCAGAGGCTTGTGCCAGACACCCCACCACCCCTTGGGTCAGGGCATTGCCCTTTCAGGATTCCACCGTGTGAAGGCCAGCAGGCCAAATGCGGTGGGGCCCTCGCCTTGCACAGGGGGTCTCCCAGTGAGCCCAGAGTACATCTGCCCCCATCTTTTGAAAACGCGAAGGCGTCGTGATGCTCTCCTGTCCAAACTACCCGCAGAGGCTCATCACACGCAGACCAGGGGCCAGCTTTCCATCCTCAGCGGCCGGGCCGTCCTGACCTGGCTCCCGTTTACTCCTCT
>NW_025803235.1:0-957 GCF_021613505.1 Equus quagga
AGAGGAGTAAACGGGAGCCAGGTCAGGACGGCCCGGCCGCTGAGGATGGAAAGCTGGCCCCTGGTCTGCGTGTGATGAGCCTCTGCGGGTAGTTTGGACAGGAGAGCATCACGACGCCTTCGCGTTTTCAAAAGATGGGGGCAGATGTACTCTGGGCTCACTGGGAGACCCCCTGTGCAAGGCGAGGGCCCCACCGCATTTGGCCTGCTGGCCTTCACACGGTGGAATCCTGAAAGGGCAATGCCCTGACCCAAGGGGTGGTGGGGTGTCTGGCACAAGCCTCTGCTCACCCGGCACAGCGAGGTCCAGGGGGAAGCAGCTGCGCCGGACACATGCCCGTCAGCGGGGAGGGCGGGCTGGGAGCAGAGTCCCCGTGGATCCTCCAGGAGCGGGGACCTGGGACAGCCCTGAGAGCTTTCAACATGGAACCGAGCGTCACATCCACAGGCCCAGGAAGCCGGCCCATGGGCTTCGTCCACGTGCAGGTCCCGTGTCCCAGGGGAGCGTTTGGGAACGTTTTCTGCCATCTTTTCGCACTAGGCTCTGGGTCCGTAGCTGCCAGCCCCCTGCGGTACTGCACCATCAGCACCCCGCTCCGTGGGGACGGCCGCTCTGGTGTGCACGTGCTCCAACCTCATCTCCCTGGTCCACACGCTCCCCTGAGCAGACCGACATTCTCTTCCTCCGCCCGGGACATCTCCCACTTCTGCCTGATGCCACCTGCTGACCGAGATGGCCGGCCCGGCTCAGACATCATGTCGATCAGCGCACCGCCCTGGGCGCCGTGGTGCTGCTGCGGCCCTGTGTGCTGTCATGGCCTCCTCCATCAGCACAGCTGCAGCTGTCCTCTGAGTCTGTCGCCCCAGCAAGGCGCCAGGCATTTTCCACATGCAGCTCTCACCTGTCTGTGGTCACCCTGTGCTGTGGACTGTCCTCGGGTTTACATACGACCCCCAG
>NW_025803235.1:1057-1144 GCF_021613505.1 Equus quagga
GAACCCCCGCACCTGCAGCCTGAGGAGCAGGGACATGAAAGAGACTGTGAGGAGGGGCAGGACTCAGCAGGGCTCAAAATCCTCGGC
>NW_025803236.1:0-3401 GCF_021613505.1 Equus quagga
CACTTTACCCTGATTGCCTCTTTAAAGGCCCTGTGTCCAAATACACTCATACTCTGAGTCACTGGGGGTTAGGACTTCAATATACGAATTTGAGGGGACACAGTTCAGCTCATAGTAGTGAGGTTCACTATTGTATTTTACATTCTGTGGGTTTTTGATAAATGCATGGTTGTATGCTTGGTCCATTTTCAGTTAAGTTTTGTATATGGTATAACGGAAGAGTGCCACTTCACTCCTCGACACGTAGCCATCATTTATGGAAAATCCTGTTCTTTCCCCGTCAGTGGTCCTGGAAACCTTGTCCAGAATCCGTTGACCGTACACAGGCTCCAAGGGCCCAGCCGCATTTGGCTGCTGCACCAGCAGCAGGGGCAGGTCTGCTGGGAGCCGGGAGTCTGAGGGGAGGCCCCGAGTTGCTTAGGCAGCCGCAGCCCAGGAGAGCGAGTGGAAGAGGGCCTGCGTGCAGGAGGCCAAACCAAAAGCAGTGACTCTATATGAGGGTTTATTTCTCGGCACTCTGTTCTATCCCATTGATCATTGTGTCTGTCCTTTAGCCAGTACCACACTGCCTTGTTACTGTAGCTTTGTAGTAACTTTGAAATCAGGAAGTGAGTCCTGCAATCTGTTTTTTTTCAAGGTTATTTTGGCTCTTCAGGGCCCTGACAAATCCATATGAGTTTGAGGATTATCTTTTATATTGATACAGGGAAAAAAGCTATTGGAGTTTTGACGGGTGATTGACTCTGTGGATCCCTTTGGGGGGATTTTCTTCTTAACAGTGCGAAGTCTTCTGCTTCATGAACACAGGATATCTTTCCATTTACCTAAATCTTTAACTTTTAAGCAATATTTTGTAGTTTTCAGTGTACAAGTCTTTGACCTCCTCGGTTAAATTTATTCCTAAGTATTTTATTCTTCGTGATGCTATTGGAAATAGAATGAATTTCTTGATTGTGCGCTGCTAGTGTATAGAGATGCGAATGATTTTGGAATGTTGGTTTTGCGTCCTGCAGCGTTGCTGAACTCATTCATTAGCTCTCACAGTGTGGTGTGGATTCTTTAGAGATGTCTGCATACAGGATCGTGTTAGCTGTCAACAGAGACAATCGTCCTTCTTCCTCTACAGTTTGGCTGCTGTGTGTTCTTTTTCTTGCCCGATGCTTGGCTAGAACCTGCACTGCTGCAGAGTGGAGGAGTGTCGTCCTTGTCTGAGTCCTGCTCTCAGGAGAGAAGCGTTCAGTCTTCAGCTGTGGAGTATGATGCTGTCTGTGGGACTTTCATATTTGGCCTTCGTCATGTTGAGGGTGTTCCCTTCGTTTCCTAGTTTATTTACTATTTTTGTCATAAAAGGGTGTATTGGATTAGGTCACATGTTTTTTCTCAAACAATTGAAATGACCACGTGTGTTGTTCTTTAACACACAATCTCAGTCCAGAGGGAATCAATGTCCAAAACAGATTTATTCTCCTAAAATAACAGTGTGACTTCACATGTGTAAAAGGTGGCAAAAGAGGTCTTGAATATTGTGGCACACCCACTAGTCGTCTGTCTATTATCTACTTCCCCCTCGCCTTTCTTTAAGAGTCCCTATTTTATAGGAGGAGGTGATGGGCCTAATCTTAACAAGAAAAAAATGAATAAACAACAACAGAAAACAACAACTGCCTTTCCCAGCCACTTTGCAGGCAGTTGCCATTGAGATGTGAGTGGAGGCTGCTGAGTGCGGATTCCGGGAAAGCCCTTGAAAGTGGCAAGCCCCTTTTCCCCTTCCTTTCCGTGTTCTTCCACCTGGGACAGGATGGGATGGATGGAGCTCCAGCAGCCATCTTGAAAACACAGGGATGAGAGCCCCACCCTATGGATGGTGGAGGAGAGAGCTGGAAGGAGCCTCAGTTTTAGTCTTGGAATTCCCACTCTGGACTTGTCATTATGAAAGACAGAAATGACCCCATCTTCTTTAAGCAAGTGCTATTGGGGTTCTGTTACCTGCAGCTGAATTAGATTCCCAGGGATCCAAGCATCTGTTCTAACACTCTCTCCTAGTAAGAGTAAAAGTCTCTTCTATTTTATCTTCTGATTTGGGGGGTTTCTTCTCTAAAAATAGCCTGAGTGGGAGTGTGGGAGGAGGTGGTGTGGAGGCGCACCACAGTGCTGCTCCACCTCCTCCCCTCTTGGACCTCGCCAGGCATCAGCCCAGCTCCCACCAGCCGAGGATTTTGAGCCCTGCTGAGCCCTGCCCCTCCTCACAGTCTCCTTCATGTCCCTGCTCCTCAGGCTGCAGGTGCGGGTGTTCAGCGTGGGGGTCGCCACTGCATCCATGATGGTTGCTCCCGTGTCCTGAGATGAGAAGGAGCCTGGGGGTCGTATGTAAACCCGAGGACAGTCCACAGCACAGGGTGACCACAGACAGGTGAGAGCTGCATGTGGAAAATGCCTGGTGCCTTGCTGGGGCGACAGACTCAGAGGACAGCTGCAGCTGTGCTGATGGAGGAGGCCATGACAGCACACAGGGCCGCAGTAGCACCACGGCGCCCAGGGCCGTGCGCTGATCGACATGATGTCTGAGCCGGGCCGGCCATCTAGGTCAGCAGGTGGCGTCAGGCAGAAGTGGGAGATGTCCCGGGCGGAGGAAGAGAACGTCGGTCTGCTCAGGGGAGCGTGTGGACCAGGGAGATGAGGCTGGAGCACATGCACACCAGAGCGGCCGTCCCCACGGAGCAGGGTGCTGATGGTGCAGTACCGCAGGGGGCTGGCAGCTACGGAGCCAGAGCCTAGTGCGAAAAGAGGGCAGAAAACGTTCCAAAACGCTCCCCTGGGAAATGGGACCAGCATGTGGACGAAGCCCGTGCGCCGGCTTCCTGGGCCTGTGGACGTGACGCCCGGTTCCATGTGAAAGCTCTCAGGGCTGTCCCGGGTCCCGGCTCCTGGAGGATCGACGGGGAGTCTGCTCCCAGCCCGCCCTCCCTGCTGACGGGCGTGTGTCCGGCGCAGCTGCTTCCCCCTGGACCTCGCTGTGCCGGGTGAGCAGAGGCTTGTGCCAGACACCCCACCGCCCCTTGGGTCAGGGCATTGCCCTTTCAGGATTCCACCATGTGAAGGCCAGCAGGCCAAATGCGGTGGGGCCCTCGCCTTGCACAGGGGGGCTCCCAGTGAGCCCAGAGAACATCTGCCCCCGGCCCTGGCTGCCGGCATCTCTCACCTGGGACCCTGGAGGCGTCGCTTCCATCGTGCAGGCTACTGGCTTTTCTCCCCTCAGCAGCTGGCAGCATCTTTTGAAAACGCGAAGGTGTCGTGATGCTCTCCTGTGCAAACTCCCCACAGAGGCTCATCACACACAGACCAGACCAGCTTTCTATCCTCAGCGGCCGGGCCGTCCTGACCTGGCTCCCGTTTACTCCTCT
>NW_025803237.1:0-3401 GCF_021613505.1 Equus quagga
AGAGGAGTAAACGGGAGCCAGGTCAGGACGGCCCGGCCGCTGAGGATAGAAAGCTGGTCTGGTCTGTGTGTGATGAGCCTCTGTGGGGAGTTTGCACAGGAGAGCATCACGACACCTTCGCGTTTTCAAAAGATGCTGCCAGCTGCTGAGGGGAGAAAAGCCAGTAGCCTGCACGATGGAAGCGACGCCTCCAGGGTCCCAGGTGAGAGATGCCGGCAGCCAGGGCCGGGGGCAGATGTTCTCTGGGCTCACTGGGAGCCCCCCTGTGCAAGGCGAGGGCCCCACCGCATTTGGCCTGCTGGCCTTCACATGGTGGAATCCTGAAAGGGCAATGCCCTGACCCAAGGGGCGGTGGGGTGTCTGGCACAAGCCTCTGCTCACCCGGCACAGCGAGGTCCAGGGGGAAGCAGCTGCGCCGGACACACGCCCGTCAGCAGGGAGGGCGGGCTGGGAGCAGACTCCCCGTCGATCCTCCAGGAGCCGGGACCCGGGACAGCCCTGAGAGCTTTCACATGGAACCGGGCGTCACGTCCACAGGCCCAGGAAGCCGGCGCACGGGCTTCGTCCACATGCTGGTCCCATTTCCCAGGGGAGCGTTTTGGAACGTTTTCTGCCCTCTTTTCGCACTAGGCTCTGGCTCCGTAGCTGCCAGCCCCCTGCGGTACTGCACCATCAGCACCCTGCTCCGTGGGGACGGCCGCTCTGGTGTGCATGTGCTCCAGCCTCATCTCCCTGGTCCACACGCTCCCCTGAGCAGACCGACGTTCTCTTCCTCCGCCCGGGACATCTCCCACTTCTGCCTGACGCCACCTGCTGACCTAGATGGCCGGCCCGGCTCAGACATCATGTCGATCAGCGCACGGCCCTGGGCGCCGTGGTGCTACTGCGGCCCTGTGTGCTGTCATGGCCTCCTCCATCAGCACAGCTGCAGCTGTCCTCTGAGTCTGTCGCCCCAGCAAGGCACCAGGCATTTTCCACATGCAGCTCTCACCTGTCTGTGGTCACCCTGTGCTGTGGACTGTCCTCGGGTTTACATACGACCCCCAGGCTCCTTCTCATCTCAGGACACGGGAGCAACCATCATGGATGCAGTGGCGACCCCCACGCTGAACACCCGCACCTGCAGCCTGAGGAGCAGGGACATGAAGGAGACTGTGAGGAGGGGCAGGGCTCAGCAGGGCTCAAAATCCTCGGCTGGTGGGAGCTGGGCTGATGCCTGGCGAGGTCCAAGAGGGGAGGAGGTGGAGCAGCACTGTGGTGCGCCTCCACACCACCTCCTCCCACACTCCCACTCAGGCTATTTTTAGAGAAGAAACCCCCCAAATCAGAAGATAAAATAGAAGAGACTTTTACTCTTACTAGGAGAGAGTGTTAGAACAGATGCTTGGATCCCTGGGAATCTAATTCAGCTGCAGGTAACAGAACCCCAATAGCACTTGCTTAAAGAAGATGGGGTCATTTCTGTCTTTCATAATGACAAGTCCAGAGTGGGAATTCCAAGACTAAAACTGAGGCTCCTTCCAGCTCTCTCCTCCACCATCCATAGGGTGGGGCTCTCATCCCTGTGTTTTCAAGATGGCTGCTGGAGCTCCATCCATCCCATCCTGTCCCAGGTGGAAGAACACGGAAAGGAAGGGGAAAAGGGGCTTGCCACTTTCAAGGGCTTTCCCGGAATCCGCACTCAGCAGCCTCCACTCACATCTCAATGGCAACTGCCTGCAAAGTGGCTGGGAAAGGCAGTTGTTGTTTTCTGTTGTTGTTTATTCATTTTTTTCTTGTTAAGATTAGGCCCATCACCTCCTCCTATAAAATAGGGACTCTTAAAGAAAGGCGAGGGGGAAGTAGATAATAGACAGACGACTAGTGGGTGTGCCACAATATTCAAGACCTCTTTTGCCACCTTTTACACATGTGAAGTCACACTGTTATTTTAGGAGAATAAATCTGTTTTGGACATTGATTCCCTCTGGACTGAGATTGTGTGTTAAAGAACAACACACGTGGTCATTTCAATTGTTTGAGAAAAAACATGTGACCTAATCCAATACACCCTTTTATGACAAAAATAGTAAATAAACTAGGAAACGAAGGGAACACCCTCAACATGACGAAGGCCAAATATGAAAGTCCCACAGACAGCATCATACTCCACAGCTGAAGACTGAACGCTTCTCTCCTGAGAGCAGGACTCAGACAAGGACGACACTCCTCCACTCTGCAGCAGTGCAGGTTCTAGCCAAGCATCGGGCAAGAAAAAGAACACACAGCAGCCAAACTGTAGAGGAAGAAGGACGATTGTCTCTGTTGACAGCTAACACGATCCTGTATGCAGACATCTCTAAAGAATCCACACCACACTGTGAGAGCTAATGAATGAGTTCAGCAACGCTGCAGGACGCAAAACCAACATTCCAAAATCATTCGCATCTCTATACACTAGCAGCGCACAATCAAGAAATTCATTCTATTTCCAATAGCATCACGAAGAATAAAATACTTAGGAATAAATTTAACCGAGGAGGTCAAAGACTTGTACACTGAAAACTACAAAATATTGCTTAAAAGTTAAAGATTTAGGTAAATGGAAAGATATCCTGTGTTCATGAAGCAGAAGACTTCGCACTGTTAAGAAGAAAATCCCCCCAAAGGGATCCACAGAGTCAATCACCCGTCAAAACTCCAATAGCTTTTTTCCCTGTATCAATATAAAAGATAATCCTCAAACTCATATGGATTTGTCAGGGCCCTGAAGAGCCAAAATAACCTTGAAAAAAAACAGATTGCAGGACTCACTTCCTGATTTCAAAGTTACTACAAAGCTACAGTAACAAGGCAGTGTGGTACTGGCTAAAGGACAGACACAATGATCAATGGGATAGAACAGAGTGCCGAGAAATAAACCCTCATATAGAGTCACTGCTTTTGGTTTGGCCTCCTGCACGCAGGCCCTCTTCCACTCGCTCTCCTGGGCTGCGGCTGCCTAAGCAACTCGGGGCCTCCCCTCAGACTCCCGGCTCCCAGCAGACCTGCCCCTGCTGCTGGTGCAGCAGCCAAATGCGGCTGGGCCCTTGGAGCCTGTGTACGGTCAACGGATTCTGGACAAGGTTTCCAGGACCACTGACGGGGAAAGAACAGGATTTTCCATAAATGATGGCTACGTGTCGAGGAGTGAAGTGGCACTCTTCCGTTATACCATATACAAAACTTAACTGAAAATGGACCAAGCATACAACCATGCATTTATCAAAAACCCACAGAATGTAAAATACAATAGTGAACCTCACTACTATGAGCTGAACTGTGTCCCCTCAAATTCGTATATTGAAGTCCTAACCCCCAGTGACTCAGAGTATGAGTGTATTTGGACACAGGGCCTTTAAAGAGGCAATCAGGGTAAAGTG
>NW_025803238.1:0-1718 GCF_021613505.1 Equus quagga
GCCGAGGATTTTGAGCCCTGCTGAGTCCTGCCCCTCCTCACAGTCTCCTTCATGTCCCTGCTCCTCAGGCTGCAGGTGCGGGGGTTCAGCGTGGGGGTCGCCACTGCATCCATGATGGTTGCTCCCATGTCCTGAGATGAGAAGGAGTCTGGGGGTCGTATGTAAACCCGAGGACAGTCCACAGCACAGGGTGACCACAGACAGGTGAGAGCTGCATGTGGAAAATGCCTGGCGCCTTGCTGGGGCGACAGACTCAGAGGACAGCTGCAGCTGTGCTGATGGAGGAGGCCATGACAGCACACAGGGCTGCAGCAGCACCACGGCGCCCAGGGCGGTGCGCTGATCGACATGATGTCTGAGCCGGGCCGGCCATCTCGGTCAGCAGGTGGCATCAGGCAGAAGTGGGAGATGTCCCGGGCGGAGGAAGAGAATGTCGGTCTGCTCAGGGGAGCGTGTGGACCAGGGAGATGAGGTTGGAGCACGTGCACACCAGAGCGGCCGTCCCCACGGAGCGGGGTGCTGATGGTGCAGTACCGCAGGGGGCTGGCAGCTACGGACCCAGAGCCTAGTGCGAAAAGATGGCAGAAAACGTTCCCAAACGCTCCCCTGGGACACGGGACCTGCACGTGGACGAAGCCCATGGGCCGGCTTCCTGGGCCTGTGGATGTGACGCTCGGTTCCATGTTGAAAGCTCTCAGGGCTGTCCCAGGTCCCCGCTCCTGGAGGATCCACGGGGACTCTGCTCCCAGCCCGCCCTCCCCGCTGACGGGCATGTGTCCGGCGCAGCTGCTTCCCCCTGGACCTCGCTGTGCCGGGTGAGCAGAGGCTTGTGCCAGACACCCCACCACCCCTTGGGTCAGGGCATTGCCCTTTCAGGATTCCACCGTGTGAAGGCCAGCAGGCCAAATGCGGTGGGGCCCTCGCCTTGCACAGGGGGTCTCCCAGTGAGCCCAGAGTACATCTGCCCCCATCTTTTGAAAACGCGAAGGCGTCGTGATGCTCTCCTGTCCAAACTACCCGCAGAGGCTCATCACACGCAGACCAGGGGCCAGCTTTCCATCCTCAGCGGCCGGGCCGTCCTGACCTGGCTCCCGTTTACTCCTCTGACGGCAGGTACTGCCAGCCACATGGGACCGCACACCACTGCTGCCTCAGGGCCCTTGCACTGGCCATGTTCTTGGCCTGGCGTTCTCTCCTCCTGGACCTTTGCACAGCTGATTTATCGTCCTTGTGTCTCTGTGGGAAGTTATCTTGCTGGTTAGTTAACTCGTTTATGCTGTGGTTTCCCCGTGAGGCTGTGCCCTCCTGGGAACGGGGGCGTGTCTGTCCCTTCACAGCTGTGTGCCCAGTGCCTGCAACAGTACCGCCACATGGTCAGTGCTCGACAAAGTCGTCAGATAAAAAAATGACTTTCACAAAGGTATTGCAGCTAAAATCTACCGGTAAAAAATGCAGACCGTGTGTTGGATGAGAAAAGTTTTGTTGTGATTAAGGAACACATTGAAGAAATAAAATTGCGACTTACAGCATGAAGCACAGGCATTTCTAAGTGAGTGGAGCGGAAAGGAAGCATGTCCAGTCAGCGTCGACGTGGACGAGCCCCAGGCGCCGCGTCAGCGGGACGTCTCTCGGCTCCGTGGAGGAGGAGGGGGAGCCGCGCGGGGGCTCCGCTATCCAGGACCTGTGACCACCATGGACCAGAGGGTGCAAACTGGCTC
>NW_025803239.1:0-1718 GCF_021613505.1 Equus quagga
GAGCCAGTTTGCACCCTCTGGTCCATGGTGGTCACAGGTCCTGGATAGCGGAGCCCCCGCGCGGCTCCCCCTCCTCCTCCACGGAGCCGAGAGACGTCCCGCTGACGCGGCGCCTGGGGCTCGTCCACGTCGACGCTGACTGGACATGCTTCCTTTCCGCTCCACTCACTTAGAAATGCCTGTGCTTCATGCTGTAAGTCGCAATTTTATTTCTTCAATGTGTTCCTTAATCACAACAAAACTTTTCTCATCCAACACACGGTCTGCATTTTTTACCGGTAGATTTTAGCTGCAATACCTTTGTGAAAGTCATTTTTTTATCTGACGACTTTGTCGAGCACTGACCATGTGGCGGTACTGTTGCAGGCACTGGGCACACAGCTGTGAAGGGACAGACACGCCCCCGTTCCCAGGAGGGCACAGCCTCACGGGGAAACCACAGCATAAACGAGTTAACTAACCAGCAAGATAACTTCCCACAGAGACACAAGGACGATAAATCAGCTGTGCAAAGGTCCAGGAGGAGAGAACGCCAGGCCAAGAACATGGCCAGTGCAAGGGCCCTGAGGCAGCAGTGGTGTGCGGTCCCATGTGGCTGGCAGTACCTGCCGTCAGAGGAGTAAACGGGAGCCAGGTCAGGACGGCCCGGCCGCTGAGGATGGAAAGCTGGCCCCTGGTCTGCGTGTGATGAGCCTCTGCGGGTAGTTTGGACAGGAGAGCATCACGACGCCTTCGCGTTTTCAAAAGATGGGGGCAGATGTACTCTGGGCTCACTGGGAGACCCCCTGTGCAAGGCGAGGGCCCCACCGCATTTGGCCTGCTGGCCTTCACACGGTGGAATCCTGAAAGGGCAATGCCCTGACCCAAGGGGTGGTGGGGTGTCTGGCACAAGCCTCTGCTCACCCGGCACAGCGAGGTCCAGGGGGAAGCAGCTGCGCCGGACACATGCCCGTCAGCGGGGAGGGCGGGCTGGGAGCAGAGTCCCCGTGGATCCTCCAGGAGCGGGGACCTGGGACAGCCCTGAGAGCTTTCAACATGGAACCGAGCGTCACATCCACAGGCCCAGGAAGCCGGCCCATGGGCTTCGTCCACGTGCAGGTCCCGTGTCCCAGGGGAGCGTTTGGGAACGTTTTCTGCCATCTTTTCGCACTAGGCTCTGGGTCCGTAGCTGCCAGCCCCCTGCGGTACTGCACCATCAGCACCCCGCTCCGTGGGGACGGCCGCTCTGGTGTGCACGTGCTCCAACCTCATCTCCCTGGTCCACACGCTCCCCTGAGCAGACCGACATTCTCTTCCTCCGCCCGGGACATCTCCCACTTCTGCCTGATGCCACCTGCTGACCGAGATGGCCGGCCCGGCTCAGACATCATGTCGATCAGCGCACCGCCCTGGGCGCCGTGGTGCTGCTGCAGCCCTGTGTGCTGTCATGGCCTCCTCCATCAGCACAGCTGCAGCTGTCCTCTGAGTCTGTCGCCCCAGCAAGGCGCCAGGCATTTTCCACATGCAGCTCTCACCTGTCTGTGGTCACCCTGTGCTGTGGACTGTCCTCGGGTTTACATACGACCCCCAGACTCCTTCTCATCTCAGGACATGGGAGCAACCATCATGGATGCAGTGGCGACCCCCACGCTGAACCCCCGCACCTGCAGCCTGAGGAGCAGGGACATGAAGGAGACTGTGAGGAGGGGCAGGACTCAGCAGGGCTCAAAATCCTCGGC
>NW_025803240.1:0-2256 GCF_021613505.1 Equus quagga
CACTTTACCCTGATTGCCTCTTTAAAGGCCCTGTGTCCAAATACACTTGCACTCTGAGGCACTGAGGGTTACGACTTCAATATACGAATTTGATGGGACACAGTTCAGCTCATAACAGTGAGGTTCACTATTGTATTTTACATTCTGTGGGTTTTTGATAAATGCGTGGTTGTATGCTTGGTCCATTTTCAGTTAAGTTTTGTATATGGTGTAAGGGAAGAGTGCCACTTCACTCCTCGACACGTAGCCATCATTTATGGAAAATCCTGTTCTTTCCCCGTCAGTGGTCCTGGAAACCTTGTCCAGAATCTGTTGAGCGTACGCAGGCTCCAAGGGCCCAGCCGCGTTTGGCTGCTGCACCAGCAGCAGGGGCAGGTCTGCTGGGAGCGGGGAGTCTGAGGGGAGGTCCCTGAGTTGCTTAGGCAGCCGCAGCCCAGGAGAGCGAGCGGGAGAGGGCCTGGGTGCAGGAGGCCAAACCAAAAGCAGTGACTCTATATGAGGGTTTATTTCTCGGCGCTCTGTTCTATCCCATTGATCATTGTGTCTGTCCCTTACCCAGTACCACACTGCCTTGTTACTGTAGTTTTGTAGTAACTTCGAAATCAGGAAGTGAGTCCTGCAATCTGTTTTTTTCAAGGTTATTTTGGCTCTTCAGAGCCCTGAGAAATCCATATGAGTTTGAGGATTATCTTTTATATTGATACAGGGAAAAAAGCTATTGGAGTTTTGACGGGTGATTGACTCTGTGGATCCCTTTGGGGGGATTTTCTTCTTAACAGTGCGAAGTCTTCTGCTTCATGAACACAGGATATCTTTCCATTTACCTAAATCTTTAATTTTTAAGCAATATTTTGTAGTTTTCAGTGTACAAGTCTTTGATCTCCTCGGTTAAATTTATTCCTAGGTATTTTATTCTTCGTGATGCTATTGGAAATAGAATGAATTTCTTGATTGTGCGCTGCTAGTGTATAGAGATGCGAATGATTTTGGAGTGTTGGTTTTGTGTCCTGCGTCGTTGCTGAACTCATTCATTAGCTCTCACAGTGTGGTGTGGATTCTTCAGAGATGTCTGCATACAGGATCGTGTTAGCTGTCAACAGAGACAATCGTCCCTCTTCCTCTACAGTTTGGCTGCTGTGTGTTCTTTTTCTTGCCCGATGCTTGGCTAGAACTCACACTGCTGCAGAGTGGAGGGAGCGCCGTCCTTGTCTGAGTCCTGCTCTCAGGAGAGAAGCGTTTAGTCTCCAACTGTGGAGTATGATGCTGTCTGTGGGACTTTCATATTCGGCCTTCGTCATGTTGAGGGTGTTCCCTTCGTTTCCTAGTTTATTTACTGTTTTTGTCATGAAAGGGTATATTGGATTAGGTCACATGTTTTTTCTCAAACAATTGAAATGACCATGTGTTTTGTTCTTTAACACGCAATCTCAGTCCAGAGGGAATCAATGTCCAAAACAGATTTGTTCTCCTAAAATAACAGTGTGACTTCACATGTGTAAAAGGTGGCAAAATAGGTCTTGAATATTGTGGCACACCCACTAGTTGTCTGTCCACTATGTGTTTCCCCCTCGCCTTTCTTTAAGAGTCCCTATTTTATAGGAGGAGGTGATGGGTCTAATCTTAACAAGAAAAAAATGAATAAACGACAGCAGAAAACAACAACTGCCTTTCCCAGCCACTTTGCAGGCAGTTGCCATTGAGATGTGAGTGGAGGATGCTGAGTGGGGATTCTGGGAAAGCCCTTGAAAGTGGCAAGCCCCTTTTCCCCTTCCTTTCCGTGTTCTTCCACCTGGGACAGGATGAGATGGATGCAGCTCCAGCAGCCATCTTGAAAACACAAGGATGAGAGCCCCACCCTATGGATGGTGGAGGAGAGAGCTGGAAGGAGCCTCAGTTTTAGTCTTGGAATTCCCACTCCAGACTTGTCTTTATGAAAGACAGAAATGACCCCGTCTTCTTTAAGCCAATGCTATTGGGGTTCTGTTACCTGCGGCTGAATTAGATTCCCAGGGATCCAAGCATCTGTTCTAACACTCTCTCCTAGTAACAGCAAAAGTCTCTTCTATTTTCTCTTCTAATTTGGGGGGTTTCTTCTCTAAAAATAGCCTGAGTGGGTGTGTGGGAGGAGGTGGTGTGGGGGCGTGTCCGCAGTGCTGCTGCGCCTCCTCCCCTCTTGGACCTCGCCAGGCATCAGCCCAGCTCCCCGCCAGCCGAGGATTTTGAGCCCTGCTGAGTCCTGCCCCTCCTCACAGTCTC
>NW_025803241.1:0-2256 GCF_021613505.1 Equus quagga
GAGACTGTGAGGAGGGGCAGGACTCAGCAGGGCTCAAAATCCTCGGCTGGCGGGGAGCTGGGCTGATGCCTGGCGAGGTCCAAGAGGGGAGGAGGCGCAGCAGCACTGCGGACACGCCCCCACACCACCTCCTCCCACACACCCACTCAGGCTATTTTTAGAGAAGAAACCCCCCAAATTAGAAGAGAAAATAGAAGAGACTTTTGCTGTTACTAGGAGAGAGTGTTAGAACAGATGCTTGGATCCCTGGGAATCTAATTCAGCCGCAGGTAACAGAACCCCAATAGCATTGGCTTAAAGAAGACGGGGTCATTTCTGTCTTTCATAAAGACAAGTCTGGAGTGGGAATTCCAAGACTAAAACTGAGGCTCCTTCCAGCTCTCTCCTCCACCATCCATAGGGTGGGGCTCTCATCCTTGTGTTTTCAAGATGGCTGCTGGAGCTGCATCCATCTCATCCTGTCCCAGGTGGAAGAACACGGAAAGGAAGGGGAAAAGGGGCTTGCCACTTTCAAGGGCTTTCCCAGAATCCCCACTCAGCATCCTCCACTCACATCTCAATGGCAACTGCCTGCAAAGTGGCTGGGAAAGGCAGTTGTTGTTTTCTGCTGTCGTTTATTCATTTTTTTCTTGTTAAGATTAGACCCATCACCTCCTCCTATAAAATAGGGACTCTTAAAGAAAGGCGAGGGGGAAACACATAGTGGACAGACAACTAGTGGGTGTGCCACAATATTCAAGACCTATTTTGCCACCTTTTACACATGTGAAGTCACACTGTTATTTTAGGAGAACAAATCTGTTTTGGACATTGATTCCCTCTGGACTGAGATTGCGTGTTAAAGAACAAAACACATGGTCATTTCAATTGTTTGAGAAAAAACATGTGACCTAATCCAATATACCCTTTCATGACAAAAACAGTAAATAAACTAGGAAACGAAGGGAACACCCTCAACATGACGAAGGCCGAATATGAAAGTCCCACAGACAGCATCATACTCCACAGTTGGAGACTAAACGCTTCTCTCCTGAGAGCAGGACTCAGACAAGGACGGCGCTCCCTCCACTCTGCAGCAGTGTGAGTTCTAGCCAAGCATCGGGCAAGAAAAAGAACACACAGCAGCCAAACTGTAGAGGAAGAGGGACGATTGTCTCTGTTGACAGCTAACACGATCCTGTATGCAGACATCTCTGAAGAATCCACACCACACTGTGAGAGCTAATGAATGAGTTCAGCAACGACGCAGGACACAAAACCAACACTCCAAAATCATTCGCATCTCTATACACTAGCAGCGCACAATCAAGAAATTCATTCTATTTCCAATAGCATCACGAAGAATAAAATACCTAGGAATAAATTTAACCGAGGAGATCAAAGACTTGTACACTGAAAACTACAAAATATTGCTTAAAAATTAAAGATTTAGGTAAATGGAAAGATATCCTGTGTTCATGAAGCAGAAGACTTCGCACTGTTAAGAAGAAAATCCCCCCAAAGGGATCCACAGAGTCAATCACCCGTCAAAACTCCAATAGCTTTTTTCCCTGTATCAATATAAAAGATAATCCTCAAACTCATATGGATTTCTCAGGGCTCTGAAGAGCCAAAATAACCTTGAAAAAAACAGATTGCAGGACTCACTTCCTGATTTCGAAGTTACTACAAAACTACAGTAACAAGGCAGTGTGGTACTGGGTAAGGGACAGACACAATGATCAATGGGATAGAACAGAGCGCCGAGAAATAAACCCTCATATAGAGTCACTGCTTTTGGTTTGGCCTCCTGCACCCAGGCCCTCTCCCGCTCGCTCTCCTGGGCTGCGGCTGCCTAAGCAACTCAGGGACCTCCCCTCAGACTCCCCGCTCCCAGCAGACCTGCCCCTGCTGCTGGTGCAGCAGCCAAACGCGGCTGGGCCCTTGGAGCCTGCGTACGCTCAACAGATTCTGGACAAGGTTTCCAGGACCACTGACGGGGAAAGAACAGGATTTTCCATAAATGATGGCTACGTGTCGAGGAGTGAAGTGGCACTCTTCCCTTACACCATATACAAAACTTAACTGAAAATGGACCAAGCATACAACCACGCATTTATCAAAAACCCACAGAATGTAAAATACAATAGTGAACCTCACTGTTATGAGCTGAACTGTGTCCCATCAAATTCGTATATTGAAGTCGTAACCCTCAGTGCCTCAGAGTGCAAGTGTATTTGGACACAGGGCCTTTAAAGAGGCAATCAGGGTAAAGTG
>NW_025803242.1:0-87 GCF_021613505.1 Equus quagga
GCCGAGGATTTTGAGCCCTGCTGAGTCCTGCCCCTCCTCACAGTCTCTTTCATGTCCCTGCTCCTCAGGCTGCAGGTGCGGGGGTTC
>NW_025803242.1:187-1144 GCF_021613505.1 Equus quagga
CTGGGGGTCGTATGTAAACCCGAGGACAGTCCACAGCACAGGGTGACCACAGACAGGTGAGAGCTGCATGTGGAAAATGCCTGGCGCCTTGCTGGGGCGACAGACTCAGAGGACAGCTGCAGCTGTGCTGATGGAGGAGGCCATGACAGCACACAGGGCCGCAGCAGCACCACGGCGCCCAGGGCGGTGCGCTGATCGACATGATGTCTGAGCCGGGCCGGCCATCTCGGTCAGCAGGTGGCATCAGGCAGAAGTGGGAGATGTCCCGGGCGGAGGAAGAGAATGTCGGTCTGCTCAGGGGAGCGTGTGGACCAGGGAGATGAGGTTGGAGCACGTGCACACCAGAGCGGCCGTCCCCACGGAGCGGGGTGCTGATGGTGCAGTACCGCAGGGGGCTGGCAGCTACGGACCCAGAGCCTAGTGCGAAAAGATGGCAGAAAACGTTCCCAAACGCTCCCCTGGGACACGGGACCTGCACGTGGACGAAGCCCATGGGCCGGCTTCCTGGGCCTGTGGATGTGACGCTCGGTTCCATGTTGAAAGCTCTCAGGGCTGTCCCAGGTCCCCGCTCCTGGAGGATCCACGGGGACTCTGCTCCCAGCCCGCCCTCCCCGCTGACGGGCATGTGTCCGGCGCAGCTGCTTCCCCCTGGACCTCGCTGTGCCGGGTGAGCAGAGGCTTGTGCCAGACACCCCACCACCCCTTGGGTCAGGGCATTGCCCTTTCAGGATTCCACCGTGTGAAGGCCAGCAGGCCAAATGCGGTGGGGCCCTCGCCTTGCACAGGGGGTCTCCCAGTGAGCCCAGAGTACATCTGCCCCCATCTTTTGAAAACGCGAAGGCGTCGTGATGCTCTCCTGTCCAAACTACCCGCAGAGGCTCATCACACGCAGACCAGGGGCCAGCTTTCCATCCTCAGCGGCCGGGCCGTCCTGACCTGGCTCCCGTTTACTCCTCT
>NW_025803243.1:0-957 GCF_021613505.1 Equus quagga
AGAGGAGTAAACGGGAGCCAGGTCAGGACGGCCCGGCCGCTGAGGATGGAAAGCTGGCCCCTGGTCTGCGTGTGATGAGCCTCTGCGGGTAGTTTGGACAGGAGAGCATCACGACGCCTTCGCGTTTTCAAAAGATGGGGGCAGATGTACTCTGGGCTCACTGGGAGACCCCCTGTGCAAGGCGAGGGCCCCACCGCATTTGGCCTGCTGGCCTTCACACGGTGGAATCCTGAAAGGGCAATGCCCTGACCCAAGGGGTGGTGGGGTGTCTGGCACAAGCCTCTGCTCACCCGGCACAGCGAGGTCCAGGGGGAAGCAGCTGCGCCGGACACATGCCCGTCAGCGGGGAGGGCGGGCTGGGAGCAGAGTCCCCGTGGATCCTCCAGGAGCGGGGACCTGGGACAGCCCTGAGAGCTTTCAACATGGAACCGAGCGTCACATCCACAGGCCCAGGAAGCCGGCCCATGGGCTTCGTCCACGTGCAGGTCCCGTGTCCCAGGGGAGCGTTTGGGAACGTTTTCTGCCATCTTTTCGCACTAGGCTCTGGGTCCGTAGCTGCCAGCCCCCTGCGGTACTGCACCATCAGCACCCCGCTCCGTGGGGACGGCCGCTCTGGTGTGCACGTGCTCCAACCTCATCTCCCTGGTCCACACGCTCCCCTGAGCAGACCGACATTCTCTTCCTCCGCCCGGGACATCTCCCACTTCTGCCTGATGCCACCTGCTGACCGAGATGGCCGGCCCGGCTCAGACATCATGTCGATCAGCGCACCGCCCTGGGCGCCGTGGTGCTGCTGCGGCCCTGTGTGCTGTCATGGCCTCCTCCATCAGCACAGCTGCAGCTGTCCTCTGAGTCTGTCGCCCCAGCAAGGCGCCAGGCATTTTCCACATGCAGCTCTCACCTGTCTGTGGTCACCCTGTGCTGTGGACTGTCCTCGGGTTTACATACGACCCCCAG
>NW_025803243.1:1057-1144 GCF_021613505.1 Equus quagga
GAACCCCCGCACCTGCAGCCTGAGGAGCAGGGACATGAAAGAGACTGTGAGGAGGGGCAGGACTCAGCAGGGCTCAAAATCCTCGGC
>NW_025803244.1:0-1323 GCF_021613505.1 Equus quagga
GCACACTCTTGGCTGCTTGCTCTACAGGCAATAGGGCGATGGAGAGGTCCCAGCTGGAGTCAGCACTTCTATGTCTCAGCTCTGCTGTGGGCTTTGGGGGGGGCTCTCACCCCCTCTCCAGCCTCAGTCTCCATCTCCTGTCCAATCAGAAATTTGGGCCCAGGGCTCCCCAAGGCACCCATCTACTCTGACCTGCCGGGACAGTGACGTTCTCTCAGTGTGGCAGAGGGGAGCTGCCCAGGCATCTGCATTTCACCTACTGGTCCAGGAACAGGAAGTTAGGGTGAGATCAAGAGTGATTTCCCTGGATGATAAGAAAGAACCGTCACCTGACAAGGCACCTGAGGCAAGGAGGTGCTGAGTTTGCCTTGGGGAGCTTCCAACTGCTCCTAACAACTTTTATTAATCATCCTCAGGCCATGCATGAATAAACAGAAAATCCCAGGAAAAAGGCCTGCTCTATGCACCCAGCTTGGTGCCATTTAGTCTCTGTGATACCGAAATTCTGGTTCCACCTCTGGCCTCAGATTATCCTTACAAAGCCCATCGGAAGCCTGATGGGTTCATTTTAGCCCTGTTTTACAGATGGTGAAGCTGAGGCTCAGAGAGAAGTGTCTCACCGCAGGGCCTCAGGGCTCCCTTCTCTAGCACGCTTGTCTAAACCTTTATCCCACCCCTAGCTGGGTGCATCTTCACCCTCTGCCAGGCAAAGGGAGGGATGATTGCGACGCTGGGCGCTCGATCAAAGGAGACTTCCAAGTGGACGAGAATGCCACCATCACGGTGCCCATGGTCAAACGCATAGGTGATTTTTTCCCGCACTGGACCTTTGAGCTCTCTTCCTTCGTCCTGCTGCAGCGTTACACAGGAAGTCTCTTCACCTTCCTGATCGTGCCTGGCCCCGAGAGGAGTATTCATTGGCTGGGTGACCGTATCACCGACAAGCACCTCTCCCTCTTCCTCAAACGCGTTAACTGACCTTGATTCCCAGCCCAGGGCAGACCGAGAGCTGCCACAGGAGACCTGACCAGGGGTTGGGAGGCGGGCCCACAACCCCTGGGCCACAGCCACTGTGCGTGACCTTGTGTGTCCAGACAGAGCCCAGCATGCATTCAGGCAGCACCAGCTGGGCTCCGGGAGAGGGACGGGCCCACAGCTGAGGAGGCGAAAGTCTTGGCCTTCGGGACTTGCTCTCCAGCACGGACACTGTTCCTTCCGGTGCCAGGACCCGGTGCTGGGCCAGCAACGCCAGCACTTGCCATGGGAGAACCAGGAGGACGGGGTGGGTTCCCCGGGAAAGGAAGCAGTTGCTGTGGAGCAAAG
>NW_025803245.1:0-1323 GCF_021613505.1 Equus quagga
CTTTGCTCCACAGCAACTGCTTCCTTTCCCGGGGAACCCACCCCGTCCTCCTGGTTCTCCCATGGCAAGTGCTGGCGTTGCTGGCCCAGCACCGGGTCCTGGCACCGGAAGGAACAGTGTCCGTGCTGGAGAGCAAGTCCCGAAGGCCAAGACTTTCGCCTCCTCAGCTGTGGGCCCGTCCCTCTCCCGGAGCCCAGCTGGTGCTGCCTGAATGCATGCTGGGCTCTGTCTGGACACACAAGGTCACGCACAGTGGCTGTGGCCCAGGGGTTGTGGGCCCGCCTCCCAACCCCTGGTCAGGTCTCCTGTGGCAGCTCTCGGTCTGCCCTGGGCTGGGAATCAAGGTCAGTTAACGCGTTTGAGGAAGAGGGAGAGGTGCTTGTCGGTGATACGGTCACCCAGCCAATGAATACTCCTCTCGGGGCCAGGCACGATCAGGAAGGTGAAGAGACTTCCTGTGTAACGCTGCAGCAGGACGAAGGAAGAGAGCTCAAAGGTCCAGTGCGGGAAAAAATCACCTATGCGTTTGACCATGGGCACCGTGATGGTGGCATTCTCGTCCACTTGGAAGTCTCCTTTGATCGAGCGCCCAGCGTCGCAATCATCCCTCCCTTTGCCTGGCAGAGGGTGAAGATGCACCCAGCTAGGGGTGGGATAAAGGTTTAGACAAGCGTGCTAGAGAAGGGAGCCCTGAGGCCCTGCGGTGAGACACTTCTCTCTGAGCCTCAGCTTCACCATCTGTAAAACAGGGCTAAAATGAACCCATCAGGCTTCCGATGGGCTTTGTAAGGATAATCTGAGGCCAGAGGTGGAACCAGAATTTCGGTATCACAGAGACTAAATGGCACCAAGCTGGGTGCATAGAGCAGGCCTTTTTCCTGGGATTTTCTGTTTATTCATGCATGGCCTGAGGATGATTAATAAAAGTTGTTAGGAGCAGTTGGAAGCTCCCCAAGGCAAACTCAGCACCTCCTTGCCTCAGGTGCCTTGTCAGGTGACGGTTCTTTCTTATCATCCAGGGAAATCACTCTTGATCTCACCCTAACTTCCTGTTCCTGGACCAGTAGGTGAAATGCAGATGCCTGGGCAGCTCCCCTCTGCCACACTGAGAGAACGTCACTGTCCCGGCAGGTCAGAGTAGATGGGTGCCTTGGGGAGCCCTGGGCCCAAATTTCTGATTGGACAGGAGATGGAGACTGAGGCTGGAGAGGGGGTGAGAGCCCCCCCCAAAGCCCACAGCAGAGCTGAGACATAGAAGTGCTGACTCCAGCTGGGACCTCTCCATCGCCCTATTGCCTGTAGAGCAAGCAGCCAAGAGTGTGC
>NW_025803246.1:0-1360 GCF_021613505.1 Equus quagga
GACGAGAAGACCACGGTCAGGGTGCTCATGATGAAGCGCCGGGACTTATTTGACGTCCAGTACTCTGACGCGCTCTCCAGCTGGGTGCTGCTGTTGGACTACAAGGGCAACGCCACGGCCGTCTTCATCCTGCCCGACCAGGGGAAGCTGCAGCACCTGGAGGACACACTCACCAAGGGGATCCTCGCCAGTTTCTTGGAAAACAGACACTCGAGGTGACTTCCAAACCTTGAGATGCCACAGGAGGTCAGGCCAGTAGGTTGGAAGGGGGGTCCACATCCCATGGCACACAGCCACATCGCGTGACCTTGTGAGTCCAGACAGAACCCAGCGTCCGTTCGGGTAGCACGACTCAGGCTCCGGGAGAGGGACGGGCCCACAGCTGAGGAGGTGAACGTCCTGGTGCTGGGGACATTCCCCAGCACTGACACTGCCCATTCCGGTGCCAGGGCCCAAACTGGGCGAGCAACACCAGCACATGCCATGGGGGAACCAGGAGGACGGGCTGGGTTCCCTGGCAAAGGGAGCAGTTGCTGTGCAGCAAAGGCTAGAACATCCACGCTGGGCAGGGGGAGCTGCTGAGAGCGGGAGAGCAAAGGGCCGGACTGGGGGCTGCAGCACGTGCTGAGGGTGTCGGGTTCCTCTGATGTTAGATGGGGGTGATTGGACCGGGTCCTCTGGAGTGAAGTGATACCTGAGGCTGCAGCCCAAATAGTGCAGATCTCTGAATCCATCCAATGCCCAGGCCTCCTGCACTGTTCTATTATGTACATTATGAAACAGAAATGAAAAGGCAAAGAACTATGAGGTTAAAAACATGAATAGACGTTTTAGGACCTCTTCCGCCGCCTCCTGTGTTCGGGCACCAGAGGCAGAGTAAACAGAACAAGGTGGGCTGGGTCCAGAACAGGCCAGACAGAGCCTGAGTGCCAGTCAGCCACATGTCAGACCCTCAGGGAGGCACCGTGTCCCCATGGAAAACGAGAGGTGACTCAGGCCCCAGTCACTCATCACTCACCAAACAGATGTCACTCAGAACCTCAGACCAGGCCCTACGTTCTCCTGGGATTCGGACCCAGAGAAGGCCCACTCTGGGGTGGCCAAACCCTGCAGAACAGTGTGCAAAGTGCTTCCCAGAGGACACCTGGATCTGCTTGGAGGGCTTCTCAGAGGAGGTGGCATTAGAGAGGCTTTGCAGGACAAGAGGGTCCTGTGATTCTGATGTCCTCTGACACAGGTGTATGGGGGCTAAAAGCAGAATAAACCCAGGCTGACCTCATGTCCTCATGTGGGCAGGGGCATAGGGGGCTAAATGGGAGAAAGGCTCAGAAAGGAAGCACTTTCAATGCTCTGAAATAAA
>NW_025803247.1:0-1360 GCF_021613505.1 Equus quagga
TTTATTTCAGAGCATTGAAAGTGCTTCCTTTCTGAGCCTTTCTCCCATTTAGCCCCCTATGCCCCTGCCCACATGAGGACATGAGGTCAGCCTGGGTTTATTCTGCTTTTAGCCCCCATACACCTGTGTCAGAGGACATCAGAATCACAGGACCCTCTTGTCCTGCAAAGCCTCTCTAATGCCACCTCCTCTGAGAAGCCCTCCAAGCAGATCCAGGTGTCCTCTGGGAAGCACTTTGCACACTGTTCTGCAGGGTTTGGCCACCCCAGAGTGGGCCTTCTCTGGGTCCGAATCCCAGGAGAACGTAGGGCCTGGTCTGAGGTTCTGAGTGACATCTGTTTGGTGAGTGATGAGTGACTGGGGCCTGAGTCACCTCTCGTTTTCCATGGGGACACGGTGCCTCCCTGAGGGTCTGACATGTGGCTGACTGGCACTCAGGCT
Source organism: Equus quagga (assembly GCF_021613505.1). Taxonomy (NCBI): domain Eukaryota; kingdom Metazoa; phylum Chordata; class Mammalia; order Perissodactyla; family Equidae; genus Equus; species Equus quagga. The sequence continues at coordinate 442 of NW_025803247.1, forward strand.
CTGTCTGGCCTGTTCTGGACCCAGCCCACCTTGTTCTGTTTACTCTGCCTCTGGTGCCCGAACACAGGAGGCGGCGGAAGAGGTCCTAAAACGTCTATTCATGTTTTTAACCTCATAGTTCTTTGCCTTTTCATTTCTGTTTCATAATGTACATAATAGAACAGTGCAGGAGGCCTGGGCATTGGATGGATTCAGAGATCTGCACTATTTGGGCTGCAGCCTCAGGTATCACTTCACTCCAGAGGACCCGGTCCAATCACCCCCATCTAACATCAGAGGAACCCGACACCCTCAGCACGTGCTGCAGCCCCCAGTCCGGCCCTTTGCTCTCCCGCTCTCAGCAGCTCCCCCTGCCCAGCGTGGATGTTCTAGCCTTTGCTGCACAGCAACTGCTCCCTTTGCCAGGGAACCCAGCCCGTCCTCCTGGTTCCCCCATGGCATGTGCTGGTGTTGCTCGCCCAGTTTGGGCCCTGGCACCGGAATGGGCAGTGTCAGTGCTGGGGAATGTCCCCAGCACCAGGACGTTCACCTCCTCAGCTGTGGGCCCGTCCCTCTCCCGGAGCCTGAGTCGTGCTACCCGAACGGACGCTGGGTTCTGTCTGGACTCACAAGGTCACGCGATGTGGCTGTGTGCCATGGGATGTGGACCCCCCTTCCAACCTACTGGCCTGACCTCCTGTGGCATCTCAAGGTTTGGAAGTCACCTCGAGTGTCTGTTTTCCAAGAAACTGGCGAGGATCCCCTTGGTGAGTGTGTCCTCCAGGTGCTGCAGCTTCCCCTGGTCGGGCAGGATGAAGACGGCCGTGGCGTTGCCCTTGTAGTCCAACAGCAGCACCCAGCTGGAGAGCGCGTCAGAGTACTGGACGTCAAATAAGTCCCGGCGCTTCATCATGAGCACCCTGACCGTGGTCTTCTCGTC